>NC_051861.1:91007367-91239712 GCF_015732765.1 Culex quinquefasciatus
GTACCGCCCTTCGGTCACGAGATATCAAAAAACGATCCTCGGATTCGTAATTAGGGACAAAAGTTACCCCTTAGGACAAATTTTCACGCAAATCGAAGAGGAGCGGGGCAACATTTTCCGATTTCGTGTGAGTTATCAAATTAGGTGTTGATTATCTAATTACAAAATTGATTGCAATATTCAATATTCAAATTTAGTTCAATAGCATTGATTGAATCCTATGAGGTAATAGCTGATATTTTCAAATATTTTCAAATCGAATTGTTTGATGATGTAGTGGACTGTGTAAAAAATAAATAATTAGGCATTTTCTGAATTGTTCTTTGGTAACACGTTAGAAAAATCAATATAAATAAATTATTTTTTAATGATCTTTCTTGTTGCAAATTTTGTTTACACTATTAACATTTGTAAACTGACAGTTCTCTACGAAGTCGATCTTTATTTTTAATTTTATTTTTTGTATTTTTTAATCTGGCTGAAACTATTATTATGCCCAAAGAAGCCATTTTGCATCATTAGTTTGTCCATATAATTTTCCATACAAATTTGGCAGCTGTCCTTATAAAAATGATGTATGAAAATTCAAAAATCTGTATCTTTTGAAGGAATTTTTGATCGATTTGGTGTCTTTGGCAAAGTTGTAGGTATGAATAAGGACAACACTGAAAAAAAATTATACACGACAACTTTTTATTTATTTTTTTTAAAGTAGGCAAACATGGGCACTTATTTAAAAAAAAATGAATAACTGAGACTATTTTTGAAAAAAATACCTAAAACTGGCTTAAACTTGAAAACGGTGCACTTTATCAAAACTTCACTAGAGAACTTTTGCAAATTTAATTTTACATCGAAAAATGAAGTTAAATTTTTTTTGCAATCAGAATTTCGATTTTTTTGAAAAAATCAGTTTTGATTAAAAACTTCATAACTCGGTCGAAGAATTTTTGCCCATTCTGGAAATTTCTAAAAAGTGTTTTTTGCAAATCAAGTTTTAGTGACAAAAAATGAAATTAAAAATCACCATTTTTTTTTACAGTGTATCATTTTTTCCCAGTGTAGTCCTTATCCATACCTGCAACTTTGCCGAAGACAATAAATCAATCAAAAAAATCCCTCAAAAGACACAGATTTTTGAATTTTAATAAATCATTTGTGTATGAACAGCTGCCAAATCTGTATGGAAAATTATGTGGAAACTAATGATGCAAAATGACTTCTTTGGGCATACCAAAGGCACTAAATAAGTTTCAGCCAGATTAAAAAATACAGAAATTAAAATTAATAAAAAGACCCATTTCGTAGAGAACTGCTCTTTTGCAAAAATTGCAACTAAAAAATCAATAAAAACTGTGATTACAAAGGAATTAATTTTGATGAAGCGAGTCTCTCCCACATTTTTCGATAAAATTTGATACGCAGTTGAATTGGAGCCTCGAATTGCGAGAGATAATCATTGAAATTATTTAAATTGCCTCATTATCTATGTTGCTTGGGTACTGCATATTTTTTTTAATTAATTTTTTAATTTATAGTTATAGCCATTCTAGGCAAAATTCATGACAAAAATAGGAATATTTTTTATAGTTTTAGAAGAGCATCGTTTATTTCTTCAAATATTTAGCTTGAATTTCTGTAAAAAATCACTATCATTTTTGCATTTGAACTTTCAAAATTGGACAATTAGTTGCTGAGTACAGTAGGGTGGGTACGTTTTTCAAAAAGTTCTCGGATCAAGTTTTAGTATGGTTCCCCTTGTAGGGCATGCCCACCGTTGATTCCGGAGACATCGGATTGTTTGCCGATGCGCCAGTTCTAGGGACAACGAATCCATATGCTCTCTTCGGGAAAAGTGTTCTCCAGACCATTCTCCATAGGCCTGATCATACCAGAAGTTGGCGCGTGATTTTCCCAGACCTGTAGGAGCGTTTGAACAAAAAGTTCCAATTTCCCATAGTAATTCCCATGTAAACTTAAACTCTGATGCGCGCAGCCAGTTTACAACCAAATGAGCTGATATTTGGCATGAAAGTCCCTATGGGCATGCCCTACAAGGGGAACCATACTAAAACTTGATCCGAGAACTTTTTGAAAAACGTACCCACCCTAATAGTCAACAACATGTAAAAAAAAACAGTGTTGCCAATCACAACCTATCAAAATATTCTTTCTTGAGGTATAGATTTTTAAATTTTTGCATTCATTTTTTATTACCAGTTAACTCTCTTCTCACCTGTGTCATTTCAAAACATCTTCATAACTTCCTCAACGAAAATTCTCGATCAAACCCCAAAAATCAGTCAACCCTCATTTGTCCAGTGTCACTTTCGAACCAGCCGTTCCAAACATAACAAATGCATCCCACGGAGCAATTAAAAACTGTCCTTTTTTCCTTCAACTAACCCTTTGCGCAACCAGCACTTTCTCTCAACTCAAACAAAAATGTAAATGTCTCCTTAAACAAGACGTCCGTCACTTAGAGGTTGTCGTTCCCGAGGGGGGTCCGCTTGGGCTTCCTGGAAAACGCCATCAAAAGGACATTTAGAGTTTCCTATCGCACCGCACGAATCGCGCTCGATCCTGTTTTTCTTTCTCGGGGACAAATTTAATGGCTTGAAGAAAAAAAAAATAGGGGATATTCACGATCAATCATAAAAAAGTAAAAACGTTCCAAGGGGTAAGCCCCGAAGATCGGATCGCGATCAAGGAAATTGACGTATTTTTTTAGAGTTTGAAAAAAAGGACGATTTTTTTTTGTGAGGACCATTTTGATCCGTTTCGCTTCGACTGCAATTTTTGGGATTAGAGAAAAGGAGCAAGGATCAAACAGGACGGCAGCAGCAACGGAAGTGAGGATTTCTTCGCTGATGGATCGGATTTGGAAAATTGGATTTGCTTTCAGAAAATCTATCAAAAATTGACGCACTTTTTTATAGCCTTGGGAAGCGAAATTCTTCCGAAATATACAAATACAAAATCGGAAGGAGGATCGGATGTCCATTAAACGGTCCTTCGAAATCGATTTTCCAAAAATTTGACAAGCAAACAGAGGCGGATTCCAGCGAACGCCCCTCGTTTAGACCCTTTCTGCTAATCCTTTTTGCTCTGGTAAATAAATTACATTTTGTTGATCCTCCAAAAACTGTTTCCCCTCGAGCCTTTCGAGAAATCCTTTCGGAAGTCGAAAAGGACAACGCCTTCGGATTTGTAGTTGGTGTCCTGCGGAGTGAAGAATTGTCGCTTCCAACGAATTGCGCTAATTAGACGACTCTTAGGAATGGTTAAAGATCTTCGGAGGGCTTCTGGAACACGCCCACCTGGAACCTGGAGAGATCAACCGAGATTACGACCCAAAGCAAACCTCACAGAAAGGCAGATCATTAGCCATGCATTGTTCCACCAGAGCGCTTCTAGAAGCTGAAAATAAAATAAAATAAATTTTGAGCAAATCAAACAAAAGTTTTGGTTTTATCAAAATATGATTTAAGTCTCTGAAATGCTAATTTAACATTGAAATTATATTCTTCAAATTTAAGACGAACAATTCATAAGCATACTTCAGACATGCTTGAAAACCGCCATATCCATAAACTCAAAGTAAACCAAAGATGAGCTTAATCGAACAAAGCATCGTATCGTTACTGGAGCACAAACTTTCTGTTTGAACGCTATGGTTGCGGTCGATTGATGGAAGTTCAGAAACGGGATCAACCCCCTCTAGGCTGAGCGTTCCAGTCCAGTGGTTCTCGGTTGATGGCAGTCGGACTGTCCTGCTTTTATTTCGGAGGTCGGCTCATGCATGAAATTACACAACAATCGGATTAGAGCCGGGGCTTAATTAGTGAAGTGTGACACAATCGATTGTTTTTTTTTCGGTAGATTTTCTAAGGGAAAGAGTGAGTTCTAGAACACGTAATCGGGTCTTTTGAATGGCAGGAGTTAAGAGGATCCTAAACGGATGAGGATTAAAACTGGAGCGTTGCATCTATTGGGAGCTTTCAATGAAGGTTATTGTGAGCTAATGGATGCACATTAGCGCTAGATTGTTTGTTAAATCAGAATAAAAATAGTTTGATGATCAATTGTTCTGCTACTTGTCAAACGTAAACTTCAAGTCTTATTTTAGTTCTAAACTTATTTTTTTCTATTGAAAACATATGTAGTAGAATTAGAATTTAAGTGTCGTGGGATAGATATTTTTATATTCAACATTTTATAAGACTGGCACTAAAAGACAAAAAATTATTAAATTTGTTCAAAAAATTAGTGTGCAGTAATTAACTGGTTTAAAACTATTGAAATTTCAATAAAATATAAGTAATCATTTTTTTTTTATACTTTTGTCATGCAAAACAATTCCTTTTTTCAAATCTTAGGCGAGTACAAATTTCAATTAAAGTAAGCTAAAAAAACTAATTTTGAAAGAAAAAAGTATCTCAAAATGCTTTATACACAAATAAAACCCATCCAGTTGGTCTCTATTTCATGTTTCTGATCGTACTTTTAAGAGTTCGAAGGCTTGAATGGGGAGAGTACTTAAATCTCTTTTTACTCCAAGGAAACTCCCCGGATTCGAACTCACGGGTCAAAAAAAAGGTTACACTCTTGGATTGTTATGAAAATCAAGTAAAAAAAATCGACGAAAATCTATAAGGAGACTTATTTGTGAAAACCATTTCATTTAATTTAAAATACCAGCCGTAAAGAAACATCAGTTGCCAATAGTATTGCAACAATTAATAACTCTACCTTTGAATTTCCTGCAGATTCCCATGTTTCTGGTGAGGAAGTCAAAGTTGCAGTTAAACAAATGAAAAATATGAAAGCTCAGGCTTTGATAACATTTTAATCTAGTGTTGAAAAACAGAGTGATCCTTTCAACATCTAGCCAATATTTTCAATAAATGTTTGCAACTTGGTTACTTCCTACCAATTGGAAGCTGGGCAAAGTCATACCAATTTTGAAGCCTCAAAAGATCCAACATCGCCAACAAGTTATCGTCCCATTAGTCTTTTGAGTAGTCTGTCCAAACTCTTTGAGAAGGTCATCTATTCAAGGCTTTTGGATTTTACCAACGATAATAATATAATTTTGAACGAGCAGTTTGGCTTCCGAAAGGGTCATAATACTGCTCATCAGCTTACGAGAGTTACTAAAATCATCAAGCAGAACAAGCTTGAGTCTAAATCAACTGCTATGGCTTTGTTGGATGTTGAGAAGGCTTTTGACAATGTTTGGCATGATGGTTTGATACATAAACTGTATTTATACGGTTTTCCAATGTATCTTATCAAAATTATCCAGCACTATCTTTCGGAGAGATCGTTCAAGGTTTTTCTGAATGGGATTGCTTCTGGATTATTCAACATTGATGCTGGGGTTCCCAAAGGAAGTATTCTTGGCCCACTTCTGTACAATATTTTTACATCTGATTTGCCTACTCTTCCTGGTAATGGTGTGTTGTCACTTTTTGCTGATGACACTGCCGTTATTTATAAGGGTAAAATAACCAGATATTTAGTTGGCCGTCTTCAAAAGGGTCTTGACGTTCTTTCCGAATACTTTGGCGACTGGAAAATTCGCATAAATGCAGCCAAAACTCAAACCATCATTTTTCCACTTTCCAAATCGGCCCGATTTGTCCCAAAGGATGATGTTTTGATTAAAATGAATGATGTTTCGATACCCTGGTCAAAAGAAGTTGTCTATTTAGGTCTCATACTTGACTCGAAACTTTTGTTTCGACAGCATGTTGACAAAATATTGAACAAGTGCAGCATTCTCATCAGGTGTTTGTATCCTTTAATTAACAGAAAATCAAAGCTATCTTTGAAAAATAAGTTAGCAGTTTACAAACAAATAATTTACCCCGTTATTGAGTATGCAGTACCTGTTTGGGAGTGTTGCGCTAGAACTCATAAATTGAAGCTCCAGCGTGTCCAAAACAAGGTACTCAAAATGGTTTTGAATGTTCCTGGCTGGACAAGATCAAGTGAGGTTCATGAATTAGCAGAAGTAAAAATGTTGGATCAGAAGATTCAAGAAAAATGTTTGAAATTCAGGGAAAAATGTGCTATATCTGAATACCCCTTGATTCAAGGATTGGTTTAGTTTATTGTAAGTTTAAGTTAGTTTTAGGTTAGGTTATGTTTTCTTAACATTTTTTTCCTCATTGTACCTAGTGTTACAAAATGATAAATCATATACTTTTAAAGTTAAGAAAATGAACAGTGTTTAAATCACGAAAAGCAAACTAAAGCTGAAGAGCCACAGCTGACCACTTATTATGTAAACCAAATGTAATTATTATAAGAAAGATTCAATAAAGTATATTTAATTCAAAAAAAAAAATTTAATTTAAAATTAACTTTACATTCGTTTCTGAATCTTTAATCGAGATATTTCGTGACCTGGGCAAAATACATACGATATTGATACTGATAACGTCGATAAATTCTACGGGCGGCGAGTATTGTAACTCTTATACGATACTCGCCTCCCGTAGAATTTATTGACGTCATCATATATCACGAACAATAAAAAAAACTTAGGTCAGTAAAACTTCTGGATAACATGTCGAACGCAATAAAACTCAATGAAATTAAATGAACCAAATTCGAAATTATAAAAAAAATCTCAAAATTTAAGTGCAAATGTGTTTATGAACAAGTAGAAGCTTATTCAAAATGATAATTATCAAAATAGTTCAGCGCAGACAAAATCCTTTGTAAAGTTTTCTGGACAATTAATCTCAAATTAAAAATCTACACATTTAAAATTTTTGTAATTCAAAATTACAAAAATGTAATAACAAATCTGATAACAAGATGTAATGCAGGATTACGTAATTCCATTAAATCACAATATTACAATAAATCGAATATCCGATCTCAGAAGAAGTTTTATACTGGGTTACAAAAAAGAACACCATGTAGAACTGAAAATGAGGTGACAAAAAAAAAGCAACGAAGCCTGTGCTGTTTGAGAATTCGATATGTTGGAAAGTTACGTTACGGATTGGGCCTTTTTTATGAGGGAGCAGCTACGCTGATAACCGTGCGAAGAATCCATACCGAGAACAACGATAAATCATAGGTCTCTGGATAACTTGTCGATCGCAAAAAGACCCACTTGGTTTCGGACAACAGATCACATAGTTTCGGTCAACACAAAGAAATGCCCACGGCCAATAATGGACCTTTCGTAACTTGAGTTAGAAAAACCAACAGTTAAACTTGCATGAAATGAAAATAAATGTGGATGATTTAGAAATAAAATATATTCAATGTCAGTAGATAATAAAAGTGAGCAATTCTTCGCGATTTAGAATTTGTTTTCTAACAGGCAATATACTACTTTAATATTAATAATGGGGTTGCAGAATTTGAATTTCATGTTTGAAGTAAGAAAATAAAAATACGAAAAAATATTTTTTGTTCGTGATTCGATTAGAGGCTTCGGGAAATTGAGTGTGAACTCTAGTGCCAGACGGACGTTTTGGCTTTTGATTTTTGTAATTTGGCTTGTAATTTTAAAAATGTTTCTTAAAAACACTCGATTTTTTTCCAAAATTATTGTTGGATGAAACAAAAATTGCAATCGATGAGTACTTTTAAGTTTTACGGAAATGCGAGCAATTTTAAGATTTTTCAGGTTTTTTGGACCTCAAACTTCAATGCCCGTTTTACCAAACTTCACTTTGTCGTAGAGGGCTCATATTTGGCAGGAGTTCATCTCATGTATATACAAACAAACGCTGAAAGTTTCATCCAAATCGGAGCACATCGATACGATTTGTTACACATTGGTGAAAAACTCGCTCTTAATCACAATTTTGTGGCTTGTTTTCAAGTTATAACAATTCTTAATTTTTTTTTCTGAAGAAAATTTTTATTTTTTAAAATTTCTTAAATCTCGTATCCGTCCGTTTCTGAAATAAGTATTTATGAACAGCAGAATAAAGTGAACATTTTCTTTGACTTTGTTGATCCAACCTTTGGTTGCTAAGATATAACCTTTCAAAGAATGAAAATTTCAGAAATTGATATTTGTCCGCATTTTTCAACCGAAAAAAAAACATTTTAAAATCACGACTGCCAAAATAAATTTCTAAAACTAAATAATAAATTTCATTAATTTTCAAATCGTGATTTCAAAATTTGGAAAAAAATAATCACAAAAGTAATATATTTTTTCATTAACAATCGAATCAATAGTATCAATGATATCGTTGAATGAAATAATTCGGTAGCTCTGAGATATATTTTTTCTGATTTTCATTTTTTGAAAGACCATACCTTAGTAACCAATCCGACAATGTCAATGTGGTCGAGAATGGACTATTTTTGAAATCTGAGGAAAAAAAAAACATTCCGAAAAAAATCCTAAAAAATGTCACAATTCGGACTCGATTATCCGAAGGCCTTGGTCAAATTTCACTTCGGATAATTGTACCTTCGGATGTTACAAACAAAAATAAGACGCAAAAATATTTTTGTTTGTCGAGCTTAAGTATGAACCCCTATCGAAGAGAATTTGAGTTCATTCTGACCAGCAGAACCCCTCTCTCTATTCGCTTGAAGTTTGTATGGAAAAAAAAACGTCAAAATGAGCGGAGAGTAGTGCGCTGATCACTGGGACGCTCTGTCTTGTTTTTGCATGCTTATTTTCATTTCTTTTGTGTCGCTGTTTGTGTGCTTGGGAGAGTGGTTATTATAATTAAATAATAGCATCATTAGTGCGCTGTCCACGGGGACGCGCTGTCTTGTTTTTGCATGCTTATTTTCATTTCTTTTGTGTCGCTGTTTGTGTGCATGGGGTGATTGGTTATTATAATTGAATAATGACATCATAAGTGCAGAGCTTCTGGGAACGCGCAGTCTTGATTTTTACGATAATTTTCGTCGTAAATGATCGTAAAAGTTTATTCCAACTGGCAGTTTTAGTATTAACTCATCAAACTATCGATTTTATGAAGAGTAAAGCGTCATTTATTTACTATTTTTGAAATTTGCTCGCGTTATCTAAATTGTAAAACAGTAAAAATATACTGATAAGTCCAGCCCAAAGCACTACAGCTCGGCTGGCACGCGTTCGACAAAAAAAAACTTTTTAAATAATCAATTATCTATCTTTCCGCAGCCGGCTGCCTAAGATTTAAAATTTTCAACCGATAAACAAAATGCTCATGGTCACATCACTGCCACTCGTGAATCCTGACCTCATAACCATCTACTAACCCCCTCAAAACTTATGTGATACTTTGTCGGAGCTTAAATTCGTTGGGCGGTCTCTATCACTCAAGTATCGGACTAACATTTCCCATCCACTTCCCGTGACTCTACCACTGGTCGTGGCCGGCGCCGGTATGATCAGCATGATAAGGCCTTTGAAGTTGCGAAGCGAGGAAAGGTAGCTCCCACTTATCTTCCACGGCTCGTGGATGTAACTTCTGGAGGTCCTGGTCAATAACGGAGTAGCAACTGCGGGTGGGCACCTATGCTTATGCTTATGCTTATGCTTATGCTTAAGTATGAACCCCTATCGAAGAACTCAAATTTGATGTTAAAAATAAGAAAATAAAAAAATAATTTGGTCGGAAGTCCCATAAAAACCTTCTGATAATCGAACTTTAGATAATCAAGTCTGGACAATTTTACATAAAACAAATTAGAATTTGGTCGATACTTTTCAAATATTACAAATTTTCGAACAAATCAGCAACGAATTACAAGTTTGACAGTCGAACTACACTTAAAGGTTGGTTTTGTTATTTGTTTTTGCAAAACCGCATATTGTTGACGAAAGTTCCAAAAATATTCGTTATCACCTTTTGCCTCTTGGTGGCGCTTTGTGTTAGTATGTGTGAGATCGATGTTTGCGGACGTGCACGCAGAACACAGAACAGTGAGAACTAGCGAAAATGCCTCACTTTCTTCTGATACAAGTCGCCATATTGAAATTGCTTGAAGATTCATACCCGTGATGTTAGTCAATGAAGATCAATTGAGTTGTAAAAAAATGTTCATATTAAAATATTCCGTCGAGAAGATTAGTGCGCTGACCACGGGGACGCCCTGTCTTGTTTTTGCATGCTCATTTTCATTTCTTTTGTGTCGCTGATTGTGTGCTTGGGTGCGTGGTTATTATATATAGGTGAAGGGATTTTATTAAAAGATCATTATATTGCATTATTATATTTATTTGATTATATAACCACACTATATTTTACACTTTACACATCATACAAAACACATATGAAACTGAAACAGGAGCGTTGGTGCAAGTATCCACGCATCCTTCCTCCCTGTAGATTCTGTGAAATGATCCGTTCTCAGAATCCCTCTCTGCGGTAAACACAACGTAGTAGGGCTGGCCGCTTTAATTTTGCAATACATTTTCGGGTGTTCTCGGATGTACTGCAATTATTAATAATGACAAGAAAAGTGCTTGGGGCGTAATCTAATCACAAGACTTTCCAGCATGCTTTCATCGGACTGGCTGCGTTTGTGTTAGATTAGATTAGATTAGATTAGATTAAAATATTCCGTCGAAAAATTTGGTGACGAATGAAATGAGCCCATACCGCTAACAAGTAACACAATATCCGAGTCCAGAAGCTCTGAACCCCCTTTGAAGTTTTACATGCAATAACAATAAAAGTGAAATGAAGCGCAAAATTTTTGAGCCCTATATCCGGACACGTTCCGTACGCCATAACGAGTGACGGACGGCATGGGCCTTAAAAAAATAATAAAGTAAAAACAAGAAAGGAAAAATTGCGGTCAACCGGTTGCAATAACGTTTGTCGGACGATACTTCCAGTGGGCTTCTTTCATTTTTTTTAAATCATGCTAGAAGATTATCTTATACAAAATTGAATTAATGAAGCTTTTTTTAAAATTGAAATTAAATAAATTTAAAGTTTGCCGATTGCGTCCAAAAATTAACGCAAAAATCAAATTAAAAAAAACCTTCCAAGTCCGGAACATACAGAGGGCGTACATTATCGTCTCGGATTACAGTCAAGCGTGGCCCGCAGGGCCAAGAAGCAAAGAAGTGTCACGTTTTACTTCTTTCCTTTGGCGGACCGTGGAGTGGCCCAAAAAAGGCGGCAAAAGAGGAAGTCACCGGGAACTGGATCCTTGTCCGCCTTCTTCTTGTTCGAGGAAGTTTCGTCGTCCGCTTTATTGTTTGTTTATATGCGATTTTCGAAACGGAGGAGGACGAGCGTATTTCAAGTGCGGTATGCAATAAAACCACTTAAGGCAGGAGACAACATCCTTCTTTGCGCAGAAAAATTCCTTCGGATCCGAAACTGCTCAAATTTCCTCCAAACCTTCAGATTTCGTGTCGCTTGTTGTTCTTGTTAATTGTCCCCGGACGCGACCTACTAAACTAAGAACACTCACTGTACACAAGAGTACTCGAGGGACGACGTGTTTTACCAAGAAGGTGTCACAGGGTTGTCTCGGCAGGGGTGCCGCTAATAGGGACCATGATAAATGACCACCAGCGCCATGTGGTCAGACTCAGGCGCCACTTCTAAGAAGCTGCGTCGTCGAGCGACGATTGATGGTTTTGAGTCATTTTTCAACGGCGCTGCTGCTGTTTTGCCAACAAATTGTCAAATGGACTGTTTCCGAGGAACGCGTGCAGGACACGAGCTATGGAACTTGGTTTCAGCTGGTCATTATGGACATGGAATCATGTTTTTTTTTCTTTTTTTGATTTTCGAGTGAAACATTAACTTGAACCTAGTCAAACTGTCTCCAAGAAGTGGAGTCACTAAATGAGTCTTGCTGTTTTTTTGGAAATCGACCATTGCTTCAAATTGGTACAGTGCTGAACTGCCCATGTTCACATAAATGTACCATATGCAAAAACAGCAAGCTGAGAAAAACGCATTTGAAGAGTGTCCCACACATAAGGTTACGTGTTAAGTTTCACGAAAAAACTGGATTTCCTCCTGATTTCTAGAACAAAGTGCTGGATGTTATAAGATTTTCTGAAAGATCACACGATTTTGAACAAAACTGCATCAATAACTCAAAAACGATGAAAATGCATATGGGACATTTATGCGATCAGGGGCAGTGAACTAGTTGTCGTCCAAGTCTTCAATTCAGCTCTAGAAAAGTGTTTCTCAAGCAGTGAATATTCCCTGCCTGGGGGTTAATTAGGCCAATCTTGTTGGGGAATGAGGATGCTGTAAAACTTCAATGTTCCTTTACTTTCTATGTATCTTTAATATTCACAATAGTTTTTAGAAGTTCTGGTAAAATCTGTATGGGGAAAGGGGGTAATATGCACCCCCTAAAGAAAAACTGTGATTTCTCAACCATTACAGCATTACCGTGGAAGAATTTTGTTCGATGTTCTAAAACAACTATTATTCTTCTTCATCCATGTGGAAAAAGTCTTAAAAAATCTCAAAATTGTTCGTAAACATCAAATTTCTAAAAACATTTTTGATTAATTTCAAACAACTATGCGGGGCAATATGCACCGCAACATTGGGGCAAAATGCACCACAACATGGGGCAAAATGCACCACAACATGGGGAAAAATGCACCGGGTAAAAGTGGTTTTCACTAGTCACCACTAGATGACACCGCTGTTTTTTACAAAGGAGCTTCACAGCGGTGCATTTTGCCCCGAACACGCTTTTTGCAGAAAATTTAATTAAAAATGCTTTTTTGTTGTTTTTGGACTTATCTATCTACAGAATAATGAAGATTATGGCAAAAAACTGTATACCTCAACACTTACAATATCAATAAATGCTTTTTATATTGTCCAAAAATCATAATGAAAGTTCAGTGAAAATTAGATGAAAACACAACATTTTAAAGTTTTGCAAATAACTTGAGCTGTTTTGATACTGCGATGCTAAAATTTTTCTAGCATGGTTTAGCAACGTTAAGCTTCCAATTTCTATTACTTTTTTCCCGGAAAATTCTTCCAAATACCGAGAAAAGCAGGGGGTGAATTTTGCCCCGGGGTGCATATTACACCCAATCCCCCTAAATGCGCAGGTAACAACAGCTTATTTTCCTTAGGTTTAATTTTTAAAGGTGAGACGCTATCAGAAACTAAAAAATAAAAATCTGGAATAAAAAAAAATCCTGCAAGCTAATGTGTTTTATATATTATTATATATGAACTCTAGAAATGTTTATTCAAGAAATGTGATATATGTGATGTAGAAAACGAAATACCCAAAATTCAGAGTCGAGAGAATCGTTCCCTCAAAAAATATGGAGGGCTCAGTGCCAAAATCAAAAGACTAATGCTACCAACTCACACCATCATAACAAATGTGTTCATTCGATAATTGAAACAATAAATTTCAAACAAGTATCAAAAATCGACTTCTGACCACTCCTCGGTCAACAACTTGTGGTGGCCTAGGCAGTTAAGTCGTTAAATTAGTCTGCCAAAAGTCTCTGGTTCGATTCCCGTAATCTACACTTTTAGTATTTTGTTTAACGGATTTTTTTTTTTTGCAAATGAACCTCGAGGGAAGAATTCTCTCGCCCTGTGTGTGTTCTACGTTTCCATGAATGGAACCACTATTCTCTTGACTCGAGACCATCAGACAAGCGCTGTCCAGTTTTGGGTGAAGTTTTCATATCATTTCAAACAAGAGCAGTTTTTTTTTTTTTTTTTTTTATAACTGTCTTTATTTATTTAGGCTCGTCTACCAAAGTTTTACGGAGCCGGATATCATTTTTACATAATTACTTAAAGCTAGGGTTAGTAAAGGGGGAAAAAACAAGAGCAGTTCATTGAAAAAGTTTTTGCTTTAATCAATTTATCTGAATTTCCATATTGTTCAAAACATGAGCAGTTTTGAACACTGCCCTAGAATTTTGGGATTGTTTTGAACACTCTGATTCTGGTTTTTTTTTTTAATTAAACGTGTTTGCCTTTCTTTCTAAAGAAAGGTATAGAGTTTTTTTTTAACCTGAGCAGATTTGAAAAAGTGGGCTTTTGTATCTTATTGATTTTTTGAGAACATACTTTGAATAAATTTGCATAAAACCCCATGAAAAATATTCGAGTATTCAATCAAAATGATTTTCTGATTTTTTTTTCTACGCAACAAAGTGTATTTTGACTCCTTTTATGATTGCTTTGTCAAGACTGTGACTTTTTGATTACTGCTAAGTTAAATACATAAATTATTTTCACAGAGCTCACACATGCATGAGTCCCGTGTAAAAATTGACATTTCGTCACTTTTTAATTTGACATAGTCAATCCAACGCGAAATCAACTGAAAAGTGTCAAACAAAAAAGTACTTTAGTTATATTGGTTTGCACGATATTTATTTAGTACTTGCATTTTCTTCCAGCGGAACAGCTTTTAAAAGATTTTTAAACAATTAGTTTGTATGAGTTATTGGGTTGTTAAGAGCAGTTTATGGTTTAAAAAAATCTTTAGGTATTTGAACTCTCAGTGTGGGTGACTTTGGGTCAAATAATGGCACACCTCTCGTAATTTTTAATTAAAAACATTTTAAATTACATCGAAAAACTTTTAAAGTACGATTTTTCTTAGTTTAGTTAAACTGTACGAAAATATGAAGAAATTTAATAATCTCTACCTTAAAATTATTAACTCAAAACTGAGCAATTCTCTACCAAAACCGGAAATGAATTTTATTTGTATTTTTTGATTTGGCTCAAACTTTGTGGGAACCTTCCCTATGACCAAATAAACTATTTTGTGTGATTGGTTCATCCATACAAGTCTCCATACAATTTTGGCTGCTGTCCATACAAAAATGTTATGTAAATATTCAAACAGCTGTAACTTTTGAGTGAATTTTCTGATCAACTTGGTGTTTTCGGCAAAGTTGTAGGTATTGTTGAGGACTTTTGAGAAAAAAATAGGTACACGGAATTTTTTTTGCAGATTTTTTAATCAATTTTTTTTCACAAAAACTCAATTTCCCAAAATACGTGTTTTTTGATTTTCGAGATTTTTTGAGCAGTTTTTCAATTTTTAAAAATAGTGACCATGAGTGACCGTTTCTGAAAATATTTTTTTTGAAAAGTTCTGAAAATTTGCTATAAAATTGTCAAAGAAACATTGAAGATTGGACCTCAAGTTGCTGAGATAGAGCCGCTTTAAGAAAAAGAAACACGAAAATTGAAGTTTTCTTAATCTCACCAAAACAACCCACCATTTTCTAATGACCATATCTCAGCAAATAATGGTCCGATTTTCAATTTTAATCAAGAAGCATTCGTGAAATTTTCCGATCTTTTCGAAAAAAATATTTTAAATTTTTTAAATCAAGACTAGCATTTTAAATAGCCGTAATATACAATGTTTGGCCCTCTTAGTAATGTTAGTCTTGATTTAAAAAATTTCAAAATATTTTTTTCAAGATAGGATTTCATATTGCTTTATTGATAATTATATTTTATATTTTAACATTGTAAAATCGGATCGGACTTGTTTGAGATATCGACTGTGGGTATTTGAGCCAGATAAAACTTCAATTTTCGTGTTTCTTTGTAAAAACAGCTGCAATTTCTGTTTCTTGACAATTTTATATAACAGAGGGCTCAAAAAACATTTTCAGAAAACAATCATGTTTCCCAAAAACGTTACTTAATCCACCATTAGGTGGTTGGTGCCTTCCTCACATTTTGAGTGTAATGCTAGGTAATATCTCATATCCGGCCTCCACAAAGTGCATAAATAACACTTAAGTGCTTATAACTTTTGATAGGGTCGTCAAATCTTCAATCTTTTTAACTCGTTGAAAAGGTATTTCGAATACCTTTCTCAAAATGTATAGCATGACGAAGTTTCTTACAAAAACCACCCTTTTTACAATCTTCCGGACTTTTGTTAAATTCGTTTTTTTTAGCATAACTTTTGAAGTACTTAACTAAACTTTATCATTTCCAATAGCAACCTATGGGATAACTCAGTGCATTTTTTTATCAACATCTCACTACACACACAGACATTGGCTCAAAATTTGATTCTGAGTCGATATGTATACATGAAGGTGGGTCTAGAAGGTCAAATTAAGAATTTCGTTTTTCGAGTGATTTTATAGCCTTTCCTCAGTAATGTGAGGAATGCAAAAACTGTCAGTTAAAATTACATTCTGTTAGAGTGAAAGATATTTCTATATTGATTCATTCAAAGATATCTAAATAAATCCTCGTTGAGTTCCATAGAATCAACTTATAGTAATACATGCAAATAAACTATTTGCATTGTTTAGACAAAATGTGGCTTTCATGCGAATATTATTTTTAGAGGATTTATATAAAACTTGTGGCGTTTAACTTGCAAAGCAAAGTATTTAAAAAATAATTAAATATACTTTATTGAATCTTTCTTATAATAATTACATTTGGTTTACATAATAAGTGGTCAGCTGTGGCTCTTCAGCTTTAGTTTGCTTTTCGTGATTTAAACACTGTTCATTTTCTTAACTTTAAAAGTATATGATTTATCATTTTTGTAACACTAGGTACAATGAGGAAAAAAAAATTAAGAAAACATAACCTAACCTAAAACTAACTTAATCTTACCATAAACTAAACCAATCCTTGAATCAAGGGGTATTCAGATATAGCACATTTTCCCTGAATTTCAAACATTTTTCTTGAATCTTCTGATCCAACATTTTTACTTCTGCTAATTCATGAACCTCACTTGATCTTGTCCAGCCAGGAACATTCAAAACCATTTTGAGTACCTTGTTTTGGACACGCTGGAGCTTCAATTTATGAGTTCTAGCGCAACACTCCCAAACAGGTACTGCATACTCAATAACAGGGTAAATTATTTGTTTGTAAACTGCTAACTTATTTTTCAAAGATAGCTTTGATTTTCTGTTAATTAAAGGATACAAACACCTGATGAGAATGCTGCACTTGTTCAATATTTTATCTACATGCTGCCGAAACAATAGTTTCGAGTCAAGTATGAGACCTAAATAGACAACTTCCTTTGACCAGGGTATCGAAACATCATTCATTTTAATCAAAACATCATCCTTTGGGACAAATCTGGCCGATTTGGAAAGTGGAAAAATGATGGTTTGAGTTTTGGCTGCATTTATGCGAATTTTCCAGTCGCCAAAGTATTCGGAAAGAACGTCAAGACCCTTCTGAAGACGGCCAACTAAATATCTGGTTATTTTACCCTTATAAATAACGGCAGTGTCATCAGCAAAAAGTGACAACACACCATTACCAGGAAGAGTAGGCAAATCAGATGTAAAAATATTGTACAGAAGTGGGCCAAGAATACTTCCTTGGGGAACCCCAGCATCAATGTTGAATAATCCAGAAGCAATCCCATTCAGAAAAACCTTGAACGATCTCTCCGAAAGATAGTGCTGGATAATTTTGATAAGATACATTGGAAAACCGTATAAATACAGTTTATGTATCAAACCATCATGCCAAACATTGTCAAAAGCCTTCTCAACATCCAACAAAGCCATAGCAGTTGATTTAGACTCAAGCTTGTTCTGCTTGATGATTTTAGTTACTCTCGTAAGCTGATGAGCAGTATTATGTCCCTTTCGGAAGCCAAACTGCTCATTCAAAATTATATTATTATCGTTGGTAAAATCCAAAAGCCTTGAATAGATGACCTTCTCAAAGAGTTTGGACAGACTACTCAAAAGACTAATGGGACGATAACTTGTTGGCGATGTTGGATCTTTTGAGGCTTCAAAATTGGTATGACTTTGCCCAGCTTCCAATTGGTGGGGAAGTAACCAAGTTGCAAACATTTATTGAAAATATTGGCTAGATGTTGAAAGAACTGATCACTCTGTTTTTCAACACTAGATTAAAAATGTTATCAAAGCCTGGAGCTTTCATATTTTCATTTGTTTAACTGCAACTTTGACTTCCTCACCAGAAACATGGGAATCTGCAGGAAATTCAAAGGTAGAGTCATTGATTGTTGAAATACTATTGGCAACTGATGTTTCTTTACGGCTGGTCATGGAAGCGCCAAGATTATGTGAACTAACAAAATGAAGCCCAAGTGCATTTGCCTTTTCCTCGGATGTAATCAAAGGAGAATCCTCAACAATAAGAGGAGGAATAGGCTTTGGTTTGTTTTTAAGAACTTTTGAAAGTTTCCAAAATGGTTTTGAATAATTCCCAAGCTGGCTTACATGTTTTGAAAATTCTTGATTTCTGATATTGTCAAGTCGGTCTTGTATGATTTTGTTCAAATTGTTCACTGAAATCTTTTGTCATAGTCCCCAGTCCGTTGATATTGTCTCCTATAAACATTCCTAAGTCTAATCAAGTGTTTAGTATCTACGTCAATATCAGTTACCTTAAAATTAACAGGAACCTCCCGAACGTTGGCAGCCTCTGCTTGGTTGATAGCCTGCTGGATCACCTCCAGCGAACGATCAATATCGGCAGAAGTTTCCGGGTGTTGATCATAGTCGATGTTGCTGTCGACCACTTGCTGAAACTGCTGCCAGTCAACGTTGTGGTAATCTTTCCGGGTTGGTTGCCGCTGCGGAGTAACGGAAGCTCCAACCTCCACAACCACCGGATAGTGATCAGAACTCAACTCTTCAAACACCTCAGGATGAGCCACGTTCTCAGCCATATTGGTAATGAAGAAGTCGATGATTGAGTGATTCCCAGACCGAGCCACCCTCGTTGGACGATCCGGACTCACAACGTTGTAGTATCCGTTTTGCAGATCGTTGTGCAGAATCACTCCGTTCCGATTCCTCCTGCTGTTGCCCCAAACTTCATGCTTCGCGTTGAGGTCACCAGCGATGATGTACTTTGCGCTCCGCCGTGTCAGCTTCTGGATATCGCTCTTCAGTTTTGCTGCTGAACCATCTCTGGAATTCACCTGACGTGGGCAGTATGCAGCAATGAAGAGTACTGGGCCAACCGAAGTGGGAATTTCCACCCCAACGGCCTCGATGATGTCCAGCTTGAAGTGTGGCAGCCGGCGCTTGAGATCACGATGAACAGCGACAAGCACACCTCCTCCTCCAGAGGTGGTCCTATCGAGCTGCGTCGCGATCTTGTAGTTTTGCAGATAAACTTTTTCACCGGGCTTCAGATGAGTTTCCGTGATGGCAGCTACGTCGATCTCCTTCTCGCGAAGAAAATCCACCAGCTCTAAGTTCTTCCTCCTAATGGAGCAAGCGTTCCAATTCAGCAGCTTGAGGGACCTACGATCCATACTGGATGACGAACGAGGTCAGCACTTCAATCTGCTGGGTCTTGGTTTTGCATCCACGCAGTGCAGCGGACATCTGTTTGAAAATATTGAGGAGTTCGGTTGAGGTGTAAAGATCATTACCATTTTCCTCAACTGCTGGTTCTTGGGTTGGTCTTGGCTCCTGGCTGAAGCCCGGTGGTGGCGGTCTCGGCTCCTGGCTGGAACCCGGCCGTGGATGATTCATCTCAGCTCTCTTCCTGGGATCCAACGGCAACGGTGCCAAGTTCGGGACCTGGCGTCGCGGTTGAAGAGGTGGAAAATTTTGCTCCACCAGGGCTGGAGGAGTTCTACGACGCTGAGGCTGATTCTTCGTCGATGCTTGCTGCCGAATTTTCACGAACTCAGCTCTCTTGGGGCACTTTCGGTCGGTTGACGAGTGCTCACCGTTGCAGTTGAGGCACTTCACCAGCGAATCTTGGATGCACTGGGATGTGATGTGCGCATCGGTACCACATTTGGCGCAACGACGCTTCAGGTGGCAGTTCTTACCTCCGTGCCCGAAACCCAGGCAGTTGAAGCATTGTGTGACGTCACGATGCACTGGTCGGTATCGCTCCCACGACACGATAATGTTGAAAACCGCTCGGATTGCCTTCAGCTCAGGAAGCGTCGTCGATCCCTTAGCCAAATGCAGCAGGTAGAGCTGGTCACGGTACTTGATGTCTTTGTTGCGTCGGCTCATTTTGTGCACGGCCAACACATCCAGTTTCAAAACTTTTAGCTCGGCAGCTAATTCCTCCACTGGCATGTCGTACAGACCTCTGACGACGATTTTGTACGGCTTATCCATGACGACATCATGGGTAAAGTACTCCGCCTCGTTTTCGGTCAAGTAATCCTTGACCAGTTGATAGTGCTGCCTGGATTGCACCAGCACCTTAAATCCGTCCTGACACAGACGAATGTTGCCTTGGACTTTCCCAGACTTGATGAGTTCAACCAGCCCCGCTCGAAAGTCGATCGTTGCTGCTGATTGCCTCACATAAAAGGAGGCAGTTTCTCCTTTCGCTGTTTCACTTCATTCTCCTTTGCTTCCGCTACCTGGTCCTCGTCAGGCAGTCCAGCGAACTTGTTGTTCTTCAATAGCTGCTCCTCGTGCGACGAAGAGTTCTCCTCCTCCTCATCCATCGGTACAGTACCGTCGCTCTTTTTCGTCTTTTTGCTGTTCGATGTCACTTCCAAAGCACCTTCCTTTTGGAATTCCCGGTTTTGGCCATCAGTTGAGGCCTCAACCTTCCTTTTGGAAATTCCCACTTTTTTGCCTGCTTGAGCCGCAGGTAGGGCAATATTGCCGGCGTTTTGCGCCGGGACGCGACGAGTCATGTTGATTCAGACAACCTTCACCAACGAATGCTCGGATAACAATGAGCAAAGCAAAGTTGTTTGCTCAATGTTGGCATTTTGCCAAATTATTTAAAGTTTTTTCTGCATGGACACTAGAGAGCCTAAATATTTAAAGGATTTTTGTTTAAAGCCTTTCTCCAAAAGCTGTATACTATAAACTAGACTACAAGTCTTCAGTCACAAATGAACCAAATTGGTCAAAGTTTACCCATTGATATTCGAGGGTGAAGTTTGTATGGTAAAAATCGAAAGAATGTATGGAGAAAGTACATTTTCGTCGATTTTATCAGTGGGTTGCGCTGTTTCCATTCAAATATTCTCGAAAGTGAGATACTCATAGCAAATTTAATGCTCTACAACTATGTCAAAGGTGTACAACTTGATTTTGAAAAGTTATTGGCGATGTAAATAGTCATTTTTGTATGAAAACAATTTATTGACTACCATATTTTCAAGACAAAAAGTAAATCTATGCCTGTTTCTGAAATGAACAGTCTTGAAGAGTATCGGGGTCGGCTTTTAAAAAGCGGATTCAGCGAAAATTTTGGTTAACTCATGTTTAATGTTAATGTTAGTATTCTAAAGGTGGCTAGATAAGGTTCTTCTTATGACGATACACTACCTTTCCTTTACTAGGCTACCAAACGAATCCAGAAGGGGATCAAACTCTCGTTCTACCACTTTCGAGGGGTAAGCGTTACCACTAGGCTTCATGGCTCTGTCTAGTAAATGCTCAGCTCAATATTTGTAGCAATAGTTGTTTTAGTTTTTATCTGAGAATGATTAAACTTGTTTAACGTTTTGTACAATTTTTGTTCAAAATTATTGAAATGTGATTAAAGTATGTTGAATGAAGGTTTCAACAATTTGGTAAAAATACCATTTTTTGCCACCCACGCTTTCAATCATCAAAACATATTCTGCTGATTGTGTCAGAAGAGTCATTCATAAATAACGTATTTTTTTGATTTAGTGGTAACACATTTAATGATTTTTTTTCGCTCATGTAAACAATACTTTTCCCAGAATTCTACGTAGTCTATAACCTCACCCCCATTACCACCTACGACCCTTCTCTCTACCCTATCGCGCATATGATGTGGGCAAACATTATCGATATGTGGTCTTACGGGTTGTCCGTCCACACCGCATGACACGAGCCCCGACTGCGCGAAGGTGCGAAAAAACGCACATGGTAAACAATTGGAAGATATCTCACCTGGGATTACAGTCCTGCTGCGATACTTCTGGACTTGGGGTCCGTCCGCAGAAGGGACACATGTTTGTGCGATATATGCCGAATGGTTTCGTTTTCCTGGATGGTGCCCGCTTTGCATTGATCTGATTCTAATGGACACTTTAGAGAATGTTTGCTCTTTTTTTTTGGCTGGTGCTATTCTTATCACTAGAATGGTATCATTCATACACAAATTCCCTGCCTTTTTTGGGCATTCTTCGGAAACAGCGTTGACCAGTTTTACGGTGGTGTCCTCGAATTTCTCCAGGATATCGTCTCCATGGCGTCTAGAACGACCTCCACCCGGCAGGGACTCGTGCCCGCGTTTCGGTTGTTTGGTTTGGCCAAAGACAATCAACGACGTCGTGTGAGGAGGACCTTAAATTGATCACCTTTGGACGATAATTGAACAGCTGAGTCAGGAACTTATTGGGAAGGTGATTCCAATGAAGCTGTTTATGGGCTTTGGGTTTGTTTGGTAAACAAATGCTTGAGGTTTGAACGGGGCCAGGGTGTGGACTCCTGGTGATGTACCGGGAATCGTTTACAAGACTATTTACGTTGATTTGGGTGAATCCTCCATATATCACACCACACACGTGGCTGCTGTCCTGGAATAGAACATTATCTAATTGACCTGGCAGTCTATCCAGGTGGGCATGGTTGCAGAAAATTAACACTTCCAAGAAGCTGTGTTTTTTTTTTTCATCACAATTTATTTATCTTAAACATAAACTAAAGCTTTTTTGAATGCCAATGAGTTGCTACGAGAATGTATTTTTTGGTCTTGGTTGTAAACCATTCAAAATCATTCATGCTTTAACGAAATCTGAATGTGTTCTTGTACACATAAATTTGGAAAACATTCCCGTTGGCGTGCCTGCCGATCACCAATGATACAGGAAGTGGTGATTCAAATCGTTCAACTCAACGAACTTAAAACATTCATAAGCCCATTTTTTCTTCCTTTCAGTACGATACTCTAAACAAAGCCTGTGATCATTTATTGTTTACGCAGAAAACGTTGTATATCTTCAAACTTCTCAGAAAACAACCGATAACATTGCGGCATCTATTGACTTTAACTCCTTCTGTAATCAACCCACTTTACCTCTCATAAACTATTCGGTAGCGTTTGAAGTAGCCAGTCCTCAGTCTTTGTTGCGCCGAACAACTCCATTTAAGTCACCATAAAAACATAAACACACAACTCAATCATTTGGCAAACTCCAGACATCACAAAAAAAAGACTTAACCAAACAAACAAACGCGTTATCTTAAAGAGGTCCTCAGCCCTCATTTGGGTTACGCAATTCACCTGACCAAATCCCAAAAACCGATATCTCCGAAATGACCTCACCGAACACGACCATTCATTCGGCGCGACCAGTCTGCGACTCTTCATTGATAAGACTGTCTCGTCCGCACTTGTCCCCGAGATAATCCTTTTGTTCGGACATTACGGCTGGACCAAGCCAGACAGTGAATGAAAACACAGGTAGAACTTGCGAGAGAAGGTTTTATTATCTCTCCAATGTGCTCGTTTTGAAGGTTAGGAAAGGTGAATAAATAGCAAACTAAAAAGGAGGAATAGGCTTCGTAGTTTGAACAGAGGATAGGACTCTTCTTCATTTTGTTTTCCTAGAGAAGGTTGTTGCTGGAACCAAACAATTCAATTAACACTATCATAAAGCTAGACAACACAATCGATTAAGCATGCGCAGTTACGGTCCTGAATCGGTCCTTCCAGTCGCAGTTCCTACACAATCGGGGATCCATCAGTCGCGGCGACATCGTTGACGAGCGACGCCGAGCGATGGTGTCCCTCTTATCTTACGCGGGGTACTTCCCTCGTGTTTTCGTTCTTCGGTCAGTGGTCGTAGCTTAAACTCTCGGCTCCAGCTGGATTCGGAACCCGTCCGTGCGCTTCAGGATGATGTCCGCCTGCAGCTTAAAGTCGGACTCCTTCAGGTTGGACACGACCCGGTAGTTGCGCAGGATCGTCGTGAGGAGCACCTTCAGCTTCAGCATGGCGTATTTCCTACCTGTGAAGGGGGATTTTGAGGTTAGGTTTAGTTGCGGGATTAGCTCCCCGGAATCACTTACCGACGCAGCTTCGCGGGCCCGCACTGAACGGGATGTAGCTGTAGTAGTGCCGGTTGGAGGTACGCTCCGGCAGAAATTGTCCGGTTGAACGTCCGGGTTGGGGTAGATATCCTCGCGACGGTGCAACTTGTACGTTCCGATCACTACGGTGGTTCCCGACGGGACGACGTAGTCGTGCGAAGCCAGCCGAACCTCTTGGGTCAGCTTGCGAGCGATCGCCGGTACCGGATACATTCGCAGCGTTTCAAAGATCACCCGCTCGAGGTATTTCATCTCCATGGTGTCGTTGAAGGTGGCCTTTCTCTTTGAATCCCCGAAAATCTGCTTGATCTCTTTGTAAACCCTGTCCTGAATGTCTGGTGGATTCCCAACAAACAAGCACGACTCGACCCGGCAGCCGTAGTGTCGTGCCCCTCAAACATGATCGTATCGACCTCCTCCTTGATTTCCTCGTCGCTCAAATCCGCTCCAGTCTTCGCCGTCTCGATCATCAGATCAAAAACGCCAACCGTCGCTTCTCCCCGATATCGTTCTCATCTATGGCGTCAAATCGTCCCGCAGCATCGATCCCTGCGAGATCACGGCAGTTCCTCTATCTTGGTCGTCGCAGAACTATCTTCCTCCTTTCCGATGATCTCCGACAGCGACGGTGAGGGAAGCTTACCCTCGGCGAGGTTCTTCTCGAACAGTTCCTTCTTTTGCTTGACGACCTTGCGCGTCAGCCCGTGGATGATCCCCAGCAGACGTTCCTGTTCCTTCTTGGTCTTGGTCATGTTGAAAATCGGATCCATGCGGAGGTGGATCTTGATCTGACGGGAGTGCAGAATGTCGCACATTCTGTAGAATAATTGATGGAAGTTTTAAGGTTATAATTTAGAATAATTACGCACAAGTAACTAATCAAATTCAAAGAAACTTACTTCATAACAGCCATCGCGTAATCAAATCCCTCCTTGTTTTCCCCGGTCCGGTTCGATCCCATGGCCGTCTCCAGCAGGATGTCCACCGTCACCTCGCTCATGTAGTCGTGCACGTCGAACACCTTGCCGACCTCCTTGCGCATCCTCTCAACCACCGCCAGACTGTTGTCGTTGAACACATCGATAAAGGTCTTCAGCACGTTCTGGTGGAACGCTGGCGCGATCAGCTTCCGGTGGGACTTCCACTTGTCCCCGCTGCTAATGAGCAGACCATCTCCGAGCCACGGCTTGAAGAACCGGTACTCGTTCGACTTGGTCAGATGCACGTAACTGTTCAGGATGAGTTCAATATCCGCAGGTTCCGTCAGGAACACCACCAGATGGTATCCGAGCCATCCTCGGGCCACACTGCCGTACACGAAGCTCAGCTCGATCGCCCGCTTCATGATCTCATCGTGGCTCTTCCCAAGCAGCATGTTGGCGTTCCCGATCAGCGGGTACGCCCTCGGACCCGGAATCATGTTCCCCAGCTTGACGTACCGGCGCGACAGCATCCACATGTGAAACAGAACGCTGACCACCAGTACCAGAGTCATCACGATCACCGTCGGCATGGCCAGCGCCGCCAGGCTGCTCCGCTCGTGGACAAACTCCACGTTCATCCTGGAAACGTCTTCGTAGAACACACTTTCCTAATCACAAAACACCGGGAAGCTTCCAGGTCGGGGAGCTGATCGCGAGTTTTGATTGTTGCGCCACCGACGCCCGCTTACAAACTAACTTGGATAATTTGCGGGACAAATCGTTTTATTTAAAGGCTCCCCAGAAAAAAAAGTGCAAGTTGCACTCCGCGGTGACAATGCTCCGATTTGCTTTTTTTCAACTTGGCACTGCATGAACCCGCGCCACGCCGCCGTCGAGTGCAAATTTATGGCATCGTTAAGCGCTGTTAATTACATTTTAATTAATTTCGATACTGTGGACAGCCACGGAGTCACGCGCGACTATCCGAGCCGAGACTTGCGAACTACGGTTGAAAGAGTGGAAAAGTTAGGATGAGTGTAACACGGTGTAATGCAGTTATTGCCCGGGATGACCTGAGAAACGGTAAGTCTAGGGAAGAAAAACAACCTTGTTAGGGAACTGCTGACATGCACTTTACCTGGGATAACATCAGCAACTCGTCGTGATTGTGCTAACTTGTCTCATCTCAATGTTGGCCCAAATTGAGTTAAGGACGTCATTTTGTGCAGCTCACAATGCCTAACCTTTTGACCTGCACAGATCCCCAAAATTTGATTTCAATGCAAAGGTATTCTCCAAAACTCGAAAAACTCCAAGCTTTGTTGTCACTCTTCATATGAAAAAGTTTCGACCTGATCGTGCTATCTTAACACACTGAAACTGCTGCGAGGATTTTTCGCTTCATGGAAGCTTTTTTTTTTGGAAAAAAATAGAATAAAAATAAATATAAAACACAGAATACAGTAATTTTTTCAGAAAAACTCATTTTTTTCAACTTGCAATGGGTATTAAACGATGCAAAATTGTATGTGTCCGAAATTGAGAATGCTTATTCATTATTTAAATGTATGCAAAATTTCGCTTCGTTTCAAACCAAAATTGCCTATTTTGAAGTAAGTATTTTCGAAACAAAAACGGTTATTTGTGAAAATTTCAGTATTTTCCAAACAAAAACTCTTATAAATTGAAAAAGCATGGGTAATTCTCCGCCAACTCACACAGCAGTTGCCCCGACCACTCTTCGATTTGCATGAAACTTTGTCCTAAGGGGTAACTTTTGTCCCTGATCACGAATCCGAGGTCCGTTTTTTGATATCTCGTGACGGAGGGGTGGTACGACCCCTTTCATTTTTGAGCATGCGAAAAAAGAGGTGTTTTTCATTAATTTGCAGCCTGAAACGGTGATGAGATTGAAATTTGGTGTCAATGGGACTTTTATGTAAAATTAGACGGCCGATTTGATGGCGTTCTCAGAATTCCGAAAAAACGTATTTTTCATCGAAAAAAAACACTAAAAAAGTTTTAAAAATTCTACCATTTTCCGTTATTTGACTGTAAAAATTTTTGGAACATGTCATTTTATGGGAAATTTTATGTACTTTTCGAATCTACATTGACCCAGAGGGATCAATTTTTCATTTAGAACAAAAAATTTCATTTTAAAATTTCGTGTTTTTTCTTACTTTTCAGGGTTATTTTTTAGAGTGTTACAATGTTCTATAAAGTTGTAGAGCAGACAATTACAAAAAATTTGAGATATAGACATAAGGGGTTTGCTTATAAACATCACGAGTTATTGCGATTTTACGAAAAAAAGTTTTGAAAAAGTTGGTCGTCATCGAATGAAAAATTTTGTTCTAAATGAAAAAATGACTCTTCTGGGTCAATGTAGATTCAAAAAGTACATTAAATTTTCCATAAAATGACATGTTCCAAAAAAATTTACAGTCGAGTAACGGAAAATGGGAGAATTTTTAAAACTTTTTTAGTGTTTTTTTTTTCGATGAAAAATACGTTTTTTCTGAATTCTGAGTACGCCATCAAATCGAGCGTCTTATTTTACATAAAAGTCCCTTTGACACCGAATTTCTATCTCATCACCGTTTCAGGCTGCAAATTATTGAAAGACACCTCTTTTTTCGCATGTTCAAAAATGGAAGGGGTCGAACCGTCCCTCCGTCACGAGATATAAAAAAACGGACCTAGGATTCGTGATCAGGGACAAAAGTTACCCCTTAGGACAAAGTTTCACGCAAATCGAAGAGGGGTTGGGGCAACTGCTGTGTGAGTTGGCGGAGAATTACCCATTTCTAATTGTTTTTAGTTGGTTAGACTTCTATTTCCTTTAAAAGTTTGAAGTTTTTTGAAATAATATTATTTGCCCCCTGATTTTTTGAACCGATTTTGAAGGGGGGGTAGGGGGCACCAAAAACTTTGAAAAATATTTGCAACGGCCTAAGCTTCAAAGTAAACATGTGTACTCAAAATTGTTCACAAAATAAATGCCGCATTCAAAAAAATAAAAAAATACTCAAATTTCCATAATTTTCAACATGGGTATCAAACAAAGCGAAATTTTGAATGCTATCTTAAATTTATTACAGTTTCCTTTAAATAATATTATGATTCACATATTACCGATTTTTTCGAAAATACTCAAATTTTCATAATTTGCAATATGCGTATAAAACATAGCAAAATTTGCATGCTTTTTTTTGGAAAATACTAAAATTTTAAAGAATTACAAACTCAAAATTGTTCACAAAATACCGAACTAAATAAACTTATGTTTTCATAATTTTCAATATTAGTATTAAACAAAGAGAAATTTGGTGTGTTTTTTCGCTTCATGGAAGCTTTTTTTTTTGGAAAAAAATTAATGAAAATAAATAAAAAAAACACAGAATACAATTTTTTTTTCGAAAAAAAACTCATTTTTTTCAATTTGAAATGGGTATTAAACGACGCAAAATTGTAAGTGCCCAAAACTTTGAACGCTTATTCGCTATTTAAATGTTTGCAAAATTTCGCTTCGTTTGAAACCAATATTGCCTATTTTGAAAATTTGAGTGGGTATTTTCGAAACAAAAACGGTTATTTGTGAAAATTTCAGTATTTTCCATACAAAAACTCTTATGAATTGAAAAAGCATACGAAATTTCAACTCGTTTGATAATTATATAGCAAAATTTGAAAATAATAAAATTTTCAAAAAAAACTTTTAAATCTATATGAAAACTGTTTATGTTTATATGTATACAACATTTCGCTTCGTTTCATACCCATATTGCATATTTTGAAAATTAAAGTATATTCGGAAAAATACGGTAATTTGTAATAATTTTAGTATTTTCAAAAAAATCCTAAATAATTGAAAAAATAAACAAAGTTTTGCTTCGTTTGATACCCATATTGCAAATTTTGAAAATTTGAGTGTTTTCGGGAAAAATACGGCAATTTGTGAAAACGATAGATTATCGTTATCTTCGGACGATAATATTATTGACTAACATTTTTTTAAATTTCCATACAATTTTGAAAAAAATGATTCAAAGATTCGAAGATTCAAAGATTCAAAGATTCAAAGATTCAAAGATTCAAAGATTCAAAGATTCAAAGATTCAAAGATTCAAAGATTCAAAGATTCAAAGATTCAAAGATTCAAAGATTCAAAGATTCAAAGATTCAAAGATTCAAAGATTCAAAGATTCAAAGATTCAAAGATTCAAAGATTCAAAGATTCAAAGATTCAAAGATTCAAAGATTCAAAGATTCAAAGATTCAAAGATTCAAAGATTCAAAGATTCAAAGATTCAAAGATTCAAAGATTCAAAGATTCAAAGATTCAAAGATTCAAAGATTCAAAGATTCAAATGTATGATTGGAGGATAACGCTATTGCGAGTTTTTGGGACTGTAATATTGTTTGATTGGAATGTAAAGGATTCATTCGGCAGGAATATAGAACAACAACAATAGTGTCCATCGCACTTCCAAATAATTTGCATACCTTTCTGACCTTCTCGCCAAGAGTGCAGCAAAACTTGAGCCAATTGCAGTGTGCTTCTATACCTTCATTCACTTGCCACACGTCATCGACCCAGAAACCCCCACTGCAGAAAAAACCGTCGATTGTCATAAAATTGAAATGTTAATATCACAAATACTCTACCCCAGCTCACTAAAAGCCAACCAACCGCAAAGATTCGCGCGCGCGTCTTTAATTAAGCCATTTGGAGTCCGTTTTCTGGACGGTTTAGGTCGACGTCGTGTGACCAGGACTTACGACTTTGGAAGCGTGCAATCGATAATGGTTTGGTGGCGCGATGCCACTTCTAGTGGCCGGTGGCAAGACAAAATTACAAATTATTATATTGCTCTCGTTTTATTACCGTTTTTGGCTTATTTTCAGAGGAAGCCCAGATAAGCCAGCGGAGAGTTTTTTTGTCGGTTGGATCGCAGAGATTGCCGAATCCCGGCCGAATGCTTACATAACCCCTTCAAAATTATTGTTTCTTTCTCCTGGAAATGGGGAACGATCAAAGTGATAAAGAAGGTATAAGAACTTAATTAACAGTCGGGTATCCTTCCCACTTCTGAGAGCTACCAGGTGATATCTGGAGAACTGGTGCTGGAGCAATTGTAATGGTCTATCTGGAATAACTGAACGGGTTTTGGGGGACCGCCAGGATTGCAAGTGTGTTTTTGAAGTAGCGCAGTGTTCCCAACATCAACTGATCAAAATCAATCATGTTCAAATTGCTAGAGACAGACAAAATTTTTTAATGTTTAAATATTGATTTATTTTCTGGTTTAAACAGTTTATTATATTGATTTGCAAAATGTCGAATATTCAATTACCTGTGAAAATATTTGATTTAAATGTTTGGATTTGCCAACCAAACATTCTATAGTTAAAAAAATTTGCTCCTTCAAAAAACATTTAAGAACCCCTGCCAATTTGTTGCAAAAGAACCCTGTGGTAGGTAATCGTAATAACTCTGTTTAAAAACCGGTTAACTTTCGGTCTGCAAATACAACCAAAATACGAGTGTGTTTTATTGAACCAAAACCCTTTCTTCCCAAACTGCCATGGGGGTTTCGCCCAGTGGCACCACCCAGAATTCAGTCAGCGGTGCGTGTGTCCTCATTTCACTCCCCTTAAGCCTTCCCGATTAGATCAAACCTGCCCCCGGCTGACATTGACGCCATCTGTGAAACCTGTAATTACAGCGACGAAACAGCAGAAGCTCAGCATCCCTCTTCAGGATGCCATCTGAGGCACGAGTCCAAGTTCTGGAATGGTAATTTGATCTCTCTCGGCTTCTTCGTCGCTTCAAAAACTGCTCCCAAATGCCGTCTGGCGCAAATTTATGCACTAGCAGAAGCCGAAGGTGATGTGTTTAGAACCTGCGGAATTAGCATTAGAATGAGCTGAGCTCACACGTGACAAATTTGGGACGCTGGGCAAAAACTGCATTAGAACGTTATAAACTGCAGCGAACGGAGGGCCAATATCTGGCGGCTTTTGAAACGGGGCACGTTCCAGACGACAATGTGTCACCTTAAATTTGGCTGAAAAGGTGGAACGATTTTTGGTTAATTAAAAATGTGTTGAGATTTGGTGCTGCACCGGTTTTGTTAGGGAGCACGCGTTTTTATACCGTCGTTTGTCATACTTTGCGGATGAAAATTTGCAAATCGACGCTATCGTGCTAACTTGTCGTGCGTCGCTTTTTGACGTTCCGAGACCATGAAGAAACAAAACATAGAGCACGCATTGTAAACAATAACAAACAGGTTGACAAACAGGGTTGACTATTCTGTGCATTGTCCTGAAGTTTGGTTGAACTTGGTTGCTGGAGTCCCTGTACTTGTGTCAAACGCGTTCTGGCCAGAAATTCCTTTGGCCAGTTGTCGCACTTACATCAATTTTCAGGCTGTGTCAAGATAGCACGACAAGATTAAAACTTCTTTCATATAAAAAATGCACGAATTGTGGGGATTTTTTGAAGGTCAAAAGGTGAAGCATTGGGAGCTGCACAAAATGACGTTCTTAACTCAATTTGGCCCAAAAATGCACGTGCGACAAGTTAGCACGACATCGACGAAATATAAATAAAAAATGGCGAGGTGAGACCTAGTTATATTTTATTTTTTTTAGTATCTTGGCTCTGATCGAGGTAAAACTTTCATGTTTAGACATTTTGAAAAAAGTTTTAAAATCAGGAAAATTGATGTTTTCTACGTCTCACCCAAACAACAAACCATTTTCTAATGTCGATATCTCAGCAACTAATGGTCCGATTTTCAATGTTAAAATATGAAACATTCGTGAAATTTTGCGATCTATTTCGCATTTTTAAACCAAGACTAGCATTTTAGAAGGGCGTAATATTGAATGTATGGCCCTTTTGAAATGTTTCATATTTTAACATTGAAAATCGGACCATTAGTTGCTGAGATATCGACATTGGAAAATGGTGTGTTGTTTGGGTGAGACTTAGAAAACATCAATTTTCCTGTTTTTAAAACTTTGCATGGAGACCATCCATAAACCACGTGGACACTTTAGGGGGGGTTGTATGGCAATGTCCATATCCAAAAAAGTTTTTTTTTGTATGGACAATTGTCCACGAAGGGGGGGGGGGGTTCGAGATTCCCAAAAAAGTGTCCACGTGGTTTATGGATGGTCCCATGGCAATATCTCAGCAACTAAGGGTCGTATCAACAAAGTTCAAAAAAGCAAAATATAGAGAATTTTCTCAGCTTTCCAAAAAAAAAATTTTTTTTAGGAGGGCAAACATGTGCACTAATATTTTATAGTGAAAAACTGCGACAATTTTCAAGAAGGTCACCTAAAAATGGATTTAACTTGAAAACGGTGCACTTTATCAAAATTTCACTAAAGTACTTTTTGATTGCAAATTTGATTTTACATCGAAAAATGAAGTTAAAAATTTTTTGCGGCCAAAATCAGTATTGATTCAAAATTTATAACTCGCTCAAAGATTTTTTGCACAACCTGGAAATTTCTGAAAAGTTGGCATTTGATGTCCTCTAAAACATATCAAAAAATAAAAAATTAAAGTTAGTGTTTTTTGCAAATCAAGTTTTAGTGACAAAAAGTTAAATAAAAAATCACCAAATTTTTTTTACCGTATCCATACCTACAACTTTGCTGAAGACACCAAATCGGTCAAAAAATTCCTTCAAAAGATACAGATTTTTTAATTTTCATACATCATTTTTGTATAGCCAGCTGCCATATTTGTATGGAAAATTATATGGACAAACTAATGATGCAAAATGGCTTCTTTGGGCATATCGAAGGCACCAAAAAAGTTTCAGTCGGATTAAAAAATACAAAAATTAAAATTTAAGAAAAAAGACCGATTTCGTAGAGAATTGCTCAACTACTGCACTGTCAAGAAATTTAAAATATCGATGTATTTATTCAGCAATTCCCCAAGGGACCATCCATAAACCACGTGGACACTTTTTTTGGAAATCTCAACCCAATAATAAAAATAGTATTAAAAACGTTACTTAATCCACCCTTAGGTGGTTGGTGCCTTCCTCTCATTCAAAGGGTAATGCTATCCAAAATAGACACGCTCGTGGGAAGGTCTTTAAATTACCTATCCAAAGATAGGTCGCATGATATATTTGGAATACGTTTTCATCTAAATATCGAGAACTAGCCTCCAAAAGTGTATAAATAACTCTTAAGTGCTTATAACTTTTGATAGGGTTGTCAGATCTTCAATGTTTTGGACGCGTTGGAAAGGTCTTTTGATTACCTGTTCAACGACGGGTTGCATGATAGATCCGGACAACGTTTTCATCGTGATATCTGAGATCCGGCTTCCAAAAAGTGCATAAATAACACTTAATTGCTAAAAAACTTTTGATAGGGTTGCCAGATCTTCAATGTATTGGTTGCGTTGGAAAGGTCTTTTAAATACCTTTCTAAAAATGTATAACATGCTGGGGTTTCTTACAAAAACCACCCTTTTTACAATCTTCCGGACTCTAGTCAAAATCGTTTTTTTAGCATAACTTTTGAAGTACTTTACTAAACTTCATAATTTTCAATAGGGACTTATGGGACCCCAAGACGAATCGAATGAGACCAAAACGGTCCAAATCGGTTAAGCCAGTGCTGAGATAATCGAGTGCATATTTTTTGGTGCACAGACCCACATCCCTACACACACACACACACACACACACACACACACACACACACACACACACACACACACACACCCACACAGACATTTGCTCAGAATTCGATTCTGAGTCGATAGGTATACATGAAGGTTGGTCTAGGAGGTCTAATTGAGAAGTTCAGTTTTCGAGTGATTTTATAGCCTTTCCTCAGTAAGGTGAGGAAGGCAAAAACAGCTGATAATTTATCAATATTTTGAGTTTTGAGGTTATTTTTTCAAATTTGTATAGTTCTAGAAACCATCACAAATCAATATTGCTCCTGCTGTCAAAACATTTTTCAGTCCCTTCAAGAAGCATGCTTTGATTTTTCGTTCTATAATTTGATAACTCCCGCTCTCGATGGGCCCTTCAATATCGACAACGAGAGAGTCCACTGTATTTCAATTATTCAATGGATAACAGTTAATTAATATTATGAAAGCGATTATTTTTAAAATATTTTTGTGAGTTATTTTTATTGTGATTATTTGCTTCCGTTCTTGGTTCAGCAGTTCTTGAAAGAAAATTAAGATATTTTTAAATATTTTTTGTAAGATCTTGCAAGTAAAAATCATGTTTTCCTACAAAAATAATTTCTATGAGTTTATCAAACCATTCAAATTTAAAAGTTTAAAAAAGAATTATTTTTGTGAGTGTTTGAAAAAAAATACTGAGCGTTTTCAAACTTTAAAACAGGGTTTGTAATGTTGTTTTTATATTACCTTTTCAATTGTTCGTTTTTTCTGCATACTTTTATGTTTGAAATGTTTCAAAACACGATATTTGCTTTGATGCTGATTTGGGAAGAAGCGGGGAGATTTGGAGAAGGAGCATAAAAAATTAAAAAAATATGAAAATTTAAATAACAAGCTCTGGTCTTAACATTTGATTGAAAAGGGCGTTTTAAAATGCATTTTACACTAGTTAAGTTGTTTTGCAATCATTAGATTTCAAAAAATGTAAGATTTGACGAAAAGAAAATTTTTAAGCAACAAGCACAGTTTGCACCAACACAAAACCCAACAAATTGTGAATACTGCAGTTAGAATACGTTTGAATTACCATTCTTATCTTGTTTCTTATAAAACTTATTTGAGTGCTATTCGAAAATTAGATTTTCCTAAGACTACTTTTATTTTATTCAAACGAACCTAGATTTTCAAATTTGATAAAAAAAATCAGAACAAAGAATCAATTCCATCGTGAATTCGTGAAAAAAAACTCTGGTGAGATTACAACATTCAAAAAAGTCTGATTTTTCGCTTGTCTGACATTGAATAGTCGCCCCGATAGCCAGGTTAGGTTAGGTTATGCAAAAGAGGCTGCTCTTTTTGTGTCCTTGGCCTCAAACCTTCGTTCCGCGCTGACGATTTTCTTAGGAAACGGCATTCATTTCTACATATCCTTAGAAATACCGTCATTTCTTCGTCAAAGAAAACACAAAAGACGCATTCGTCCTTTGTGAGAAATTTCCCTCAAGAAAGGAAACCCATCAGATAACCTGGTAATCCCATTGCCGGCCGTACGTCAATCAGGAAAACTGTTGAATCTTCAACCTTGGATCGAACATTTTCTCGATTCCGTTCCGCCGTTTCTTGGAACCTCCAAGGCGGGACGAATTCCGTTAAAGGACTTACAAAGTTGAGGCCGGCTCGTGCTCGCGGCTTTGTTACGACCGCGTGCGTTCCAATTTTGAATCCAGAACCTGCCCCAATGCGATCCCGCGAAGAAGTCGTTCCGCGGGCATGCGTTTGGTCTCGAATTTCGGTCTTCGAACATTGTTGTAAACGAGCAAGTATTTTCTGCGTTGTTTTTTTTTATGTAAACAAAGGACTTGAGCACCAAGTAACTTCCTTCCACACCACACGAATTGCGTGTACTTTATGAATGTGTCTAGACACACTTCTCTTCTTGGATATGTTTCCGCGGTTTTGTGAATGGAAGGAGGCATAATGAATGAAAAGAAAAGAGTTTGAACTTGTACGGCTTTGTTCTGCTGGGGAGCTTCCGTTTTTGTTTTGGATCGTGCGATGTAGTAGCTGAACTTCGGTACCAAGTTCTGAAACGAGGTCATTGAAGGAAGGAGTTAAGAAAAACAAAAACATTTTTGGGACTTTTATAGAGTTACAGTAAATATGGGGTTTCATTTTAATAGATAAATCATTTTGAAATCGCGATGAAAATTATTTCTTTCATTTGAACATGATTGTAAAAACATAATGTTTCTTATTTTTATAATTGATAGATTTTTTTTTTCATATTTCAGGGCCGACGATCTCCTTCTTGACTTAGCTCATATTGTGCAGAAAAATTAAAAACCAACAATTCTTTAGACAAAGAGTGCCACATTGTCTGGTGAGGTCTAAATTTCTATGGAATTGAAACAAAACTGCAATATAATCTCACACCTACCCTACACAGAGCTCAGCAATGTTGCATTGGAAAAACCCACCCGCACCGAATAATTGCTCTGTGCCATACCTCAAGGATGAGAGCTCAACCCCCTCTAGCTGAGAGACTGAAGATTGCAAGCTAGACAAAAAGATGGAAACACAAATATTGATACATTTCAGTTGATTGTCAACCAAAATAAAAGGGACCTTAATTCCATTGTCCGGAATCGGTGCTGGTGGGCAAATTTTGGTTTTAGTTTTTTTTTTATGTTTTTATTCAATTTTGGTTTTTGTGGAACATAGGTCAAACCCTCATTTAATAGAGAGATCTGTGGAAAACGATAAAAAATAGAGACCTCACACGCAAAAACTATTCCTCGTGTTTTGACAGATCATTCTGGGCCCGTGACAGAGATGATGATCGAATTGACAATTCTGCAATCAGTCGGAGGACGCCCCGCCGTGTTTGTGTTTATTGGCCCCTCGTTGATCTGGGCACAAGATCTGCAAGGTCCGATCTGAATGGTTCGCTGGAATGTGCCACAAAGTTACATTTTTATAGAAAGTCGAAGTATAAATGACGACTTGCAGTTGGTGGATCGTGCGCCCAAAGGACCAATATTTCAAAGTTCTGGTAAAGGACCTCTCCTTCCAGGAGACAGATGGAAAAAGCTGGTCCTGTCCCTGACAGGAGAAGCGAACGCACACACTTCACACTTGAAAGTACTCAAGTCGCGTTTCTTTTTATTTCAGTTGCTGAAGAGCCGAGGAAAAAGTGCGTCTTGGTTTGGCACCAGAGAGTGGAAACACGTGTTCTCACACACGTTCGGTGATTTTGTAGAGGTTTTCTTCTTCCATACTTGGGTGTGTGTGCTTAGAAGGAACTTGAGCGAGACTCAAAGAGTTCTTCAAGACTGAGAGTGAGTAAGGCTGTTCTGTCATAAATTCCGTACATTTCCGGCCTTGATTTTAGGGTTGTCGAGAAATTGATTGATAAAGATGAACATTTTTGAACATTTTTCTAAAAATTTCGAGCAATATTTAATGTAAACGAATCAATCTTTTTTTTAAAGGTTATGAACCACCCTAACAAAATAAATTGCAACAAGGTATCACGTTTGAATATATAACAAGTTTTTTTTAACTAACTTTAAGACGTCAAGCGTTATCGCATAGTCGGCGTATCAAATATTAGCATGGCACATCTTATCACTATCCGCTTAGGACGCGTTCTTTTTCTTATCGTCATCATGATAATGTACAAGAATTCAGTTAAAATTTAGCCATGTTTGAATCGAACGTATTCATCTGAGTTGATGATAACACGGTCACGGCAACTGATTGATCATTTCCAGATAAGTCCGCAAAGTTCGGGAAGTTCGGGAAGCGAATCGTTGGAATTCGGAAATGAGTTGTCAACAACATAAGATAATTTTGAGAATAATGAGAATAAAACTGATGAAAAAAATCTGATGCAAAATCTATCTTAAAGCTCAAAATAGGTAGTGAAACTAGACAATTTTTTAATGCAATTTCTTAAATATGGTTTTGAAAAATTTTGCTACCCTTTTTCGCTGACTCTACAGTGGTCTTAAAATTCTTAAATACAAGCTAGAAATGGGTGACACCCTGAGTAACTTACCAACTTTTCCTAAGACACCAACACATTAAAAAGCCACCAGTAGAAGTAAGCCACCAGTAGAAGTTAGGGTTTGGTTGACACCCTGGAGGTGTGTCACTCTACATGACAATAATTTTAAATAAAAACCACGTTCAACAACTTTTCCTTTCCATTTTGTTAGGTCGCTTCCTAGATGCGTTATTTTTTTTTAATATCTACCGAAGTGCAAGCAATGTTGGCAAGAAATATAATTTTAAGCACTGATTTTGAAAAGTCTGTTTTCAAAACTCTACATCTTTTTTCGGAAGCAAGATAAGACTATACTTTCATCGGGAAAGTTTGAGAGCACATTCAGGACTATACTTCTACGGTGTAAGTTTTGAACTTAGTGAAAAGTCTTAATTATAAAAATTAAAGTGTATAAAGAGGGGCTTCCCATGCAAATTTCCAAACATCATTTAATCGCGTAGAGCAGCGATTCTCGACGCGAGTACCGGGACTACTTGATTTACATGCCAGGGGGTACCGTGGTATAGGGGTAAGCGTGATTGCCTCTCACCCAGTCGGCCTGGGTTCGATCCCAGAAGGTACCGGTGGCAAATTTTGAGACGAGATTTGTCTGATCACGCCTTCCGACGGGACGGGAAGTAAATGTTGGCCCCGGACTATCCTAAAAAGGTTAGGCCGTTTGCTCAGTCCAGGTGTAGGAGTCGTCTCCCTGGGTCCTGTCCTGGTGGAGTCGCTGGTCGCAGTTGGACTAACAATCCAAAGGTCGTCAGTTCGGATCCCGGGGTGGATGGAAGCTTAGGTGTAAAAAGAGATTTGAAATTGCCTCAACAATCAAGCCTTCGGACACCTAGTTTCGAGTAGGAATCTTGCAATCGAGAACGCCAAGGCAATGCTGTAGAGCGAATAATTTGATTTTGATTTTTTGGGGTAGCAGCCTAGAAGAAGGTTGGGATTCACTGGATTAGAGGAAAGCCGGGTCAAAACCAATCGCTCCCAAATGAAGGGTTGTTTGAGGGCACAAAAGTAAACCAAAAATTCCTATTCTGAAAAACCGATCATGTTGAGCACCCTAATATATTATCTTATCGCTTACAAAATTTATATGGGTGATATCAAATCAACCTAGACGTATAATGTTAACAAGAGGATTTGTTTTAAATGTAAGTTTTTTGTTTAATATTTATATATTATTGCTTTTTTTATTTGCTTACTAACAATTCATAACGGTATTCCCTTTGGTACATGAACGATTAGTCCTGTCCGTGTGGATCAATCGGACCGCGCACTGGACTCACAATCCAGAGGTCGCCGGCTCGAATTCCGCGGCGGGCGCTCTAAAATTCTTTGTGTAAATATGGGTATTCGGCGCCGTCCGTGCCATACTTTCATACACTTAGGAGCCCAGGGCGGCGAAGTCCTTGTAGATAAAAAGGAAGACACTAGTGGTTGGTTCTAGCAATGGTGGCCGACAGCTATAAAGTCAACTTCGTCACATGAACGATTTGAGTAAATTCAGAGCACCACTGTTATGTTTAAAGGATAGTATGTCTATAGCGTCCATCCTGTCCTGTCCCGGTTTTCCCAAAATTGAAAAATAATGATATAGATATTGGCATGAAAATTTGGATTTGATAGTGGAAACTTAGTAATTGATTCGAATCGGGCGTCCAATTTTCCCGGGTTTTGAATTTCCCGGGAAACGGAAAAAATATTTTTGAAATTCCGGGAATTCCCGGGATACGGGAAATTTTTGAAGCAGTCATAAAATCTATGTTTGAATAATATTTTATATTTTTTCAAGCATAAAATTATAGATTTAGCTCAATAATAATAATAATTGGTGATAATCTACACTTCAATCTAAACAAGGACGACAGTTTTTAAATAACTAAAAAGAAAATAAAAATGTTTTTTTGTTTTCAGGATTTGAAAAAAGCTACAAATTTTATTTTCGATTTGATTCAATTTAAATAAGTTTTTGATAAATATATTTCTTTTATATATGTTTTTATATGCCATAACTAGAAAAGCTTGAATAATTTCTTCAAAAATGTCTACAAAAACGAAAAGTGACGACTAAACCAGACTTTTATTTTTAAAAAAAGGTCCTATAAGCTATTTTCTTTCATGTTTAAAAAAAAATCATAAAATTATTTTTAATAGGTCTTTTTTGTTACTGGGACCTGGTTTGGACTGAGTCGGCCTTTGTAATTACATTTTACTTAAAGCTAAGAGTAATTACAGAGATTTAAAAAAAATCTCTAGAAATCAAATGATGCCAGTCAATGTAATATTTAAGATAAGTTTTGAATTTCTTATTTTATATAAAACATATTTTACTAATTATCATTATGTTACTTGCGCCAACTGAGGAAAATCAGGACTACATGCTGAAAAGTTAAGGAGATTTCAGAGCAATAAATTTGGAAATCGGTGTACTAACTGTTTTGATTCCGGTGTTTGATGAAAAATAATTTATGATTATAATTGTTTCAAATTTAAAATCCTTAATATAAATATAATATCCAGTCTTTTAAAAATATATAATTAAATAGAAATTATTCAAAGCGCCAGGCATTTCGTGGATCTGTTCAATTTCGGGAATTCCCGGGGCAAACTATGAAAATTCCCGGGATTCGGGAATTCCCGGTTTTGGAAAAATCCCGGGATTATTGTCCCGGGAATTCCCGGGATTATTGTCCCGGGAATTCCCGGGAGGGACGCACTAATTCGGACACTTAGTAATTGATTCGAATTTTATATTATTGAGTTTTTTTCGGCATGCATTGATTTCATGATTAGCTTATCAGGGAAAATTGCTGAAAAAAAACTAAACTGCATCAAACTCGAATATGATGTTAAAATTAAAAAGTTCATACAAACCTTTGCATAATCGAAACGTCGGACAATCTAGTCCAGACTGTACTTTTATCTCAACGCTGTGTAGATCGGCAAATTGTATGGAAATAGCAACGACATGTTTGAATTAAACATGAACTTTTCACTTGCCTACGAGCGTTTGCAATAGAAATTTACCTTGGAGAAGATTTGTTGAAGAACACCGCATTTTCTCGGTATACTTGGTTAGTCAAATTTTTAATGTAAATTTTTATAATTTTATGTGAAATCTCAATTAACATTAAATTTGCCGATTACAAAATTAAAATAATTTATTGGCCAACCTGTTGAAAGAAACGAGAATGTGCTGATATGCCAACATTTAGTGCCCAATGTTGTTCTCCTATATTCAGCATAGTTGGGCTAAATTTTTATTTCAGCTTCAAATGTCAAAAAGAAAATTTATATGTTTGTTTACATAAGCATTTACGCATTTCTTCTTCATTTATCGCATAAACAACATTCTGCATCCAAGTATAAGAACGGAAATATTGTCCAATAATGATCGATCGCTCGTTCGTCCCACACAAGTTCAACATCCCAAAATTTTCAAGTTCAAATCTCTCAATTCTAAAATAAGAAGTAGGAAATCACCGCTTCACCTCCTCCTTTTCCAAAAAAAATCCTATTCCTTGCAAAGATCTCGCATTCCATCATTCGATTTCCTTTTTGTCTTGAAAGACGAAACCGTCTTTTTCGAAAAATCGTACATTTTTTTCGTCTCTTTAGTTCTTATTTCAAAGGAAACCCCCCTGGACCTCCTCCTCCTCCTTCTCCTCCCGCAACCACCAACTCTGCAGGTCACATCCCTCTTCCGAGGATTTCTGAGACCTCAAAGAGAGACCCCAAAAAGGAACGAAGGACAAATTTCCTTTTCATTTCAAGTTCAGACAGTAAAGATTGTGTCGTCGCTGAAGGTCTGGGACGACGATCTTCCCAGCAAAAATGGTTAAGGAAGAACCACTTGAGATTTTCGTACGAAACTAGCCGGAATCGGGGTGCAGGTTCAATAAAATGCAAATTTACCACCTGGTTTGACTGCGAAACCTGTGCAATTCGATTGCAGAAGGAGGAGGAGGTGTGAAGTCATTAACTTTGTGTTTAGGAGGGATCCTCGGAAGGATCTCCTTAGGGGGGGGGGGGGGCGGTATTTCTCAGGTGGGAAGAGATAGTGAAGGTTGTTTTTAGTTTTAGATTTTATGGTTTACTTTTATTGACTTTGACTCTTAAATAGTTCTTAAACGTAACCTAACTTGGAGAAAACTAGGAAACTTAACGTAGGATATACTGTCACTGGTTTGGGTTGTCGCCTAAAAAAACAAGCTCTTTATAAACAATCGAAAACGTTGCTCGAACTCATTAATCATTCTAACTCTAACTCTTAAACTCGACATAGCGCAAGGTAATTACAGGTTAGGAATCGAGCGCGATTGATTTACATCTGTACAATTATCTCCAACTCCTGCTCTAGATTGACTTAAACTTCGCCGACCACTATACTCTAATTTGTGACTAGATTTCTTGGCTGTGGTTGATGAAACGCTAACGCCTCAAAAACTGGCAGTTTTAGTTTAGGACTCGCGATGACTACTTGTGCCCGGGTTCCGGACTTCCACTCTCCACTGTTGATCTGCTTTTCAGGGCCGATCTTGGAGGTTGCGCCGAACTCGGGTGAATTCTCAGGATTGTTGACCAGCACGACTTCCGCGAGTTGTTCAGTACAGGAAGGTTTGCTGTTGGTGTTGGTGCTGCTGCTGTTCCTCCTGCCAGCTGGTGATGGCGTCCAGGAGTTCTTCGTCCTCGGGATTTTGGGGGCTCATCTCGGCAGAGTCGTAGCCGTCCTGGTAGATTTCCGACTTGTACATGACTTGGTGGTGGTTGGCGTCGATGTGGTGATGCGCGAGGTAGTTGTTGTTGCCGCTGGGGCTGAGGGCGGTCATGCCGGGGACCATGATCTGGTGGTGTCCCGGGAGGTGCTGCTGGATCGTGGTGGTCTCCGAGGTGTAGGAGTGGGCTGGGGAGGTCGATGGGTCCACGTAGATCTCGTACGGTTCGTGCTTGAAGGTGGTTCCACCCATCGTGGGGTACTCGTTGATAGAGGACGGGGCAGGTGAAGAAGCGGTTGAGGGTTCCGACATGGTTCCGTAGTATGAACTGCTGCTAGACATCTGGCTGAGGCTCTTCTGGCTATGATTGTTTTCACTATTCTCGTCGAGCATCTTCTGCAGACTGCGGATGTACTCGACCGCCACACGGAGAGTGTCTACCTTGCTGAGCTTCTTGCTGGCACCACGACCTCCACTGGAGTGCGCCTGCACGACCGGAGCCGGGATGTGCTGACGGAGGTTCGCGAATCCATTGTTGACCTGCTTGACGCGGTTACGCTCACGGGCATTCCGACGCTGAACTGACACCGTTTGCTGAGGAGTCGGAGCGTACGGCAGGCCACAATATCCGGCAAACTTCTTTGACGGTTTGCACTTGAGACCGGCGGGTTGAGGAAGTCCGGACACCATCATCGGTGCCGGCGCGATCGGGCGCTTGCCGGGATGACCCATGGTCGGCTTCTGGTACACCAGGATCGAGTTGCTCGGCAGAATGTTGTGGATGTTTTGTCCGAGCGCCATGCTTCTCACTGCTGCTGCCATTGATCACTCTCAATTCACCAAGTTCTTGCACTGATCACCGCTCGATCGTAACTGATCTCAAAGTTCTTAATTTTTCAACACCGTAGCTCTTTCCCAAGCACTTGCACTCAGAAAAAAATCTTCTCTCTTCAACTTGATTCCTTAGCGATGTTCAATCGACGGAAGCTACTCCCAAACTGATACCTTCTCGTCCTAGGCCCTTGCATTTTGTACCGGCTCGGCCGGGTACCTGCGCGTGTCCCGAAAGCGTCCCGAAAGCGAGCCCTTCGTGCACCAACACAACCGACCGGCAGTTTCGCCGCAGTCCTTTGCGCACATGTGCGCAAACCACCCTCACATGCGTACCCAAACTCCAAAAACCTTCAATGATTCCTTTCTTCCTACTCCTCTCACTCTCTCCCGACCAATCTCGCTCTGGCTGAGCCGAAGTTGAGCCGAACGCGGCCCGAAGCTGGCGGCACGCGACGCTGCAAGTCGCATGCGCGGCTCAGCTGCCTTTCGTCTCCCTCGCTCTTCTTCACTCACGCGCACCTGCCTTCTTTCCACCGGGTCCGGGCGCGCGACTCGGCTAAGTCTGTTTCGGTGGGAAAGAGAGAACGCAGCTGAGTCACCCTCTCTCACTCTGCCAAGGCAGATGTGGGGAAGATCGAGTCGCGCGCGCCGAACATCTTTTGAGCGGGTTTTTTTTTTTCGTTCGATTTTTCGGCGGAGAGTCGTGCGACTTTTCATTTCTCGAGATTTTAGAAAAATTTACGAAAAACTTGATGCTGGTTCTCACGAGGTTCGAAGAGAGAAAAGGCATTTGAGCGGGAGAATGATCCTCCGATCTTCTGAGGGTGATGACGTTCAATGACGATGATCGTGTCTGGTGGTGGTGTGTGTGTCTTGATGGAAAGGATCGTCATCGTAAATTTGGATGGTTGTGTAGAGGAGTAGGTCACGAAGCGGTTAGTTGCATGTGCACCGTCGAGCAGGGTGCATCGTCAGGTTGATTTCTGTGGGTGAGGGAGATGAGAATTTGGACGAGGTGGACTGCGATCGAGTTGCGATCTTTTTTTGGCAAGAACATTTTCGGTCGGAATTTAGTTTTCAGTTTCATTTTTAATTATTTACTATACCGTCAGCGGGGGTTAGTATGGGTCAAAAAACGATACGTAGATTTGTTCTTAGATAGTTTACTACATTTTCTCAAAATATGAAGAATTTTGATGAACACTACCTTAAATGCCAATAGTTTGAAAATTGACCTAATCTCACCCCTTAGAGGGGTTGACATTGGGTCAAATGAAACTAAACTGATGCTCAAATACAACGATATGGTAAAAACAAGTCATCCAACTATGTTTCTTGTTCCAGGGAATCGTACTGATATGGACCAATGTTTGAAGTAGTGATTTTCAAACATTTGGGTATTTTTCGAGCGATTCCAGCAAAAATATTATTAAAAATGATTTTTTGGGCGTCAATTTTTGGCCAAAAACGTACCTCAACATGAGACAGCTGCCAAAATAACAGGATTTGTTCTAGGAACGCGATTGTTTTAGCGAAGTAATCTTAAGATGTCTCCTACACAACCCTTTAAACAGAATTTAGTTTCATTGAGAAGAACCTGAGAAATAGTAAAATCCGCAAAAAATCACTTTGGCCCAATTTCACCCCCCAGACCCAATGTCACCCCCCCTGACGGTACTCAAATTTTACCTTTAAATCAGTTACAGAAAAATATGCATTGGTGAATTTTAAATATTAAAAAAATAAATTAAAATTTTCCCGAAAAATCAGGGGACTGATAAAATATTATTGTTGAAAGTTAAAATTTTTATTGAAAAAAACATTGAATTGATTTATTATTTATTATTTATGTTTATTATTGTATTTGCAAAACAGCACTATACGCGTTATACAATTTTGAATTTGGGATCACAAAAAATAGAAATAAATCAAACGGTTCTTTACAATCAACCATATTTTCATTAATAAATGGATATTTACAGTAGCATAACTGTTACAATGTGTAAAGCATTTTGTGATAGGTCCCTCGAACAGAGCCTTTAAAAATTAAAATGAAATTTGTATTATTCTTATTCGTTATATGAATTTTTAAATTATCAAATCATACCAGATGATTTTTTTTGTATTTTTCTCCGGTAAAACCAGACATCATGCTTGAAAATGGTATATATTAAACGTATTTTTTGCTCGAATATCGCGTTTTCAAGCGGTTTTGAGCACGCTGTATCTTTTGATGGGAGCAAGATTTACGGAAATCGCAACCAAACCAACTTTCCATGACATGTTGACAGATTTTTCAGTTTTCTAATAGGTTTCGACATGTTCTAAAAATAATCTTCAAACAATCGTGAAAGAACTATAACCAAAATTCCTACAGGTCAGACAGCGATCTAATGTTTGAGTCTGTGTTCAATCAATCGTTTTTTTTACACTGCATTTTTCCGAACCTCACTGACTGCAAATTTCTGAATTGTGTCACAAATTAATTTTCCCGAAAATGTTACCGTTCTTCTTCTTCAACGTTATTGCTCAGTCGCCTTCAACTAAATTACCATTTTCGGCGCATGTTTCATCCTTTGCATACCAAGTGTCCCCAAGCCCTCCGCTAATTCGATGGTGCCAAAGTCGATTTGAATTTCCAATCAGAACCCCCCCTCTAATCGCGAGGAGGCAACGCGTCTCCTCTGTCATCAACGTTGTTCCAAATTAATAATTCAAACTTCCAAATGATTCACTGCACTGCCACTTGCTTGCAGCAGCACTTTGCATAAATATCGAAGGAGAGGGGGACAAACCCGTTTAGAAAATTGCCCTCATCAGGTTTGATGAATGTGTTTGATTAGCAGTTTTTTTGGTCCAACGCAATAAGTTAGGGAAACGCTTGCCGGTTTGTTTATTTGTTATATAAAGTTTGAAATAGCAATAACTTAGCGAAACTTAATCGAAAACTTTGGTTTATGAAGATTGAACGTTTGAATAAATTTCAGTTCAAAAATGCAAAAATAACAGATTCCCTTTAACGATAAACAAGACAATTTCTCCCGTTTCACGGAGTTCGTCGAAGAAAACAGTTACCCGAGCTAATCCTTGCCTAATCCCGGGGTGTGAAATTTATGCTGCAATCCTATGCTCGGCAGGACACCAGCTCACATTACAACGAAAAGAAAGTCCTCTGATGAGAATCACATGGTGTGTGAGGACTATTCACACTCTTTACTATTAAGGATCTTCTGCTCTGGACGTTGCGCAAGATTCCGGGAGATGTTGATGATCGTCCTAAAGGTTCTGCAGAAGAAGGGTGTTAAATGTCAACTTTATTGGGCACGCTTCCAAGACTCGTCGGAAAAGTGGCCCATCTCAAGTGTCTCGAAGATCAGATTGAGCGGGATATTGAGCGCGTGTGTGGGATGTCTTTAGTGATAGTTTCCACCTGTGAGAAGGACGAATTTCGAGAATGATTTGAAAAAAATAATAATGTTTTATGTTTTCTATCAAACCACTCCCAGTTTCACACCTTTTAAAAATGCTTCGTAAATTAAAGAAAAAAAAATTAAACTACAAATTTTCGATTAAAATGTATGAATGCACGACTTAAAAAATAGTCTTTTTAATTTTTAAAAATATGTAAACTATTTTTGTCCATTTGCCGAATTTTCAAAAAAAAAAATTAAAATTATTGAAAGTTTCCTATAAACTTGTATCATTCGCGGTCCTATAACAAACTTAAGACAAAAAAATCGGCAAGTCTGATATTTGGCACCATAAAAGAAGGGCTCTTTACCGACATTTTGCGGGGTCCGGCGAAATATTTCGTCGGAGGGTACAGAGCAACTTTTTTTTTTGAAGATTTTAAAGGATTTTTCTTCAGAAAAGTCGATAGAAATCGATGGGTTCATATTCATATCCATCAAATTTCATATGAATGTGTCTCAAGTAACTCTAAATTACATATTTGACCTCCAATCAAAAGTTTCCAACCCAAATTTACCAAATTTGAAATAACCCCAACATCCAAGCTAGAAACCTCAAAATGACCAAATAAAAATCTTTTCTTTGTAGAATTTGGCATGAAAAAACAGCAACAGATTGCCCGGATACAAATTCTAGCTTAAACCATTGCTAAACTTAGAGTATTTCACTTAAAAACTATTTATTACCCAAAAGGTTCCCAATTTTTTTTTAATCCTCTGCCATATAACACTATAAAATTTTAATATAGTTTCGAATCAATCACATTGTAGAGAACAGTTTTCTGAACAATTTCCATAAAAAGTCGCAATTTTGGTTCAATATAAGCAGAGATATACCCAATTTCGTAAAATAAATAGTGACTTTCTTCAAAATTCCTGGATTTAATTCCCATTCAAACGATGAACACTGCTTACTGAGTTTTTTTATGATTCTATTCAAATAATTTCCATGAATTTAATTAACATTTGATATTATTTCATGTTTCAAACAAATATTTTCATAATTAAAAATATCTTAATAGGAAGTGTTCATCGTTTGAATGGGAATTAAATCCAGGAATTTTGAAGAAAGTCACTTTTTATTCTAGGAAATTGGGAATATCTCTGCTTGTATTGAACAAAAATTGATACATTTTTACAATGTGGTTGATTCGAAAATGTTTTAAAATTTCATAGTTTTATATGGCAGAGGATTAAAAAAAATGGGTAAAAATTAGCTTTTCAATTAAATACTCTCAGTTTAGCAGTGTTTTATGAGCGAACTTATAGAAAATAGATGATTTTTATCCGGTCGTATTGAGGTTTCCAGCTTGGATTTAGGGGTTATTTCAAAGAAAGCTAGAAATCTGGTAAATTTGATTTGGAAACTTTTTGTCAAATATATAATCTAGAGTCGCTTGGGGCATTTTCATAACATATTTGATGGATATGAATATGAACCCATCGATTTTCATCGACTTTTCTGAAGAAAAATCCTGTAAAATAAAAAAAAGTTGCTCTAGAACCCCGACGAAATATTTCGCCGGACCCCGCAAAATGTCGTGAAAGTGCCCTTCTTTTTTGGTGTCAAATATCAGACTTGCCGAATTTTGCCTTCCTCACTGAGGTAAGGCTATAATCCTGCTCTAAAAATGAACTTTGTATAAAAACGTCGTAGACCCACCTTCATGTATACATATCGACTCAGAATCGAAAACTGAACAAATGTCTGTGTGTATGTGTGTGTGTATGTATGTATGTGACCAACAAACTAGCTCATGTTTCTCGGCACTGGCTGAACTGATTTGACCCAAACCTGTTGCATTCGACTTGGTTTAGGGTCCCATAGATCGAGTTTTATACAGATTGAAGTTTCGATAAGTAGTTCAAAAGTTATGTATAAAAATGTGTTTTCACATATATCCGGATCTCGCCTAAATGCATGTAAACTATGTCCGGGTCCACCATCCGACCCATCGTTGGTTAGGTTATCAAAAGACCTTTCAAACGAGTCCAAAACATTGAAGATCTGGCAACCCTGTCTCGAGATATGACCACTTAAGTGATATTGATGTACTTTTTGAAAGCCAGATCTCACTTAAATGTATGTAAACTATGTCTGGATCCACCATCCGACCCATCGTTGGTTAGGTTATCAAAAAACCTTTCCAACGGGTCCAAACACATTGAAGATCTGGCAACCCGTTCTCGACGTATGGCCTCTTAAGTTATATTTATGTACTTTTTTTCATTCCGGATCTAAAAAATAGATGAAATTTGTGTACAACCCCATCATATCAGCCATTGTTGGTTATGAGTGAGGAAGGCTCCAACCACATAGGTGGATTAAGTTAGTTTTTTATCTTAATGTTCTCGAAAAAATACACCTTGAATTTTCCTTGCTGCAAAAAATTCAAATCTCTTCGAAAAACATGTTTAAAAAAAAAATTAATATTTGTCCCTTTTGCAATGTTTGTTACACCTCAAAATTTTCAAAATATGTTGCTGAAAGTAAGTTATTTTTGGGCATATTACACAATAAATTCATAAACCAAATTTGTTTCAACGATAGCTTCACCTTTTACTAGAATTTAGTCACCCGTTCTACTCGAACCATTTTCCAGTTGGAAATCATCCCAAATCAGTTCAACGACTGTCTCGACAGAGGCCGCTGAACTGAGGCAACGTTCCACCTGGCGCTCACAAAAAAAAACTAAGTCAAAAGTTCCAAGCAGAAAAATCAAAGGACCCAATGCAGTAGCGGCAACAGCAGCAAGAAACGCAACCCAGCTGGAAAAAAGGAAGGAACCCAAACCCAGCGAAATCGGCACACAGCCAAGTGTGCAACGCAACAGCCATCAGCACATCCTTTCTGGTGATGCGAATCAGTTGCATATGTGCAGAACCTGCGCAACCTGATCCTTTTTCTGGGATGCCAGCCAGCCGTCGTGTGCCCATTAGAGAGATCCAGGACTACTCCTTGGGCGAAACGCGCGCGCCTTGCCGCGTAGACAGTCAAAACACGGGAAACGGGAAGTCCAGATGTGTTTTTTTGTTTTGGCACACTGGCATAGGATTGGAATGAGCCAATCGGGGGATTTTTTTTTTCTCTTCGGAGGGATTCACGTGCTGCAAAAATGGAGTGTTCTTTTTTTGCGTTTTCGTGAAGAAAAGGTGCATTTTCGGAAGTTGCGTTTTTATTTACGTGTGGGGTATTGGGAATTGGGAAAAAGGGGGATCATAAATTGTTGCCATTTAATTATATCGAGCAGATTGGCAGCTGATTGATCAATCTGAAGCTCATCAATAAAGGGACATAAAATAATGTTTCCGACATTTAGTGTTTGGAGAAATTTCCTCATAATGATAATCTAATATCACAAGTCAACTAAGTACAATTCTAGACTTTTTTCATTAGGTCCTATAAACAAAGCAGCAGCAGGCTTGGCCGAATGGTTAAACTGTCCGCTTTGTAAGCGAATGATCATGGGTTCGATTCCCATTCTTGGTTGTTGTTAGGCAGTTTAGTCATTCCAGGCATGGGAGTTGTCACCCTGCAATGAGGAAAAACAACACACCAAACCAAACCTGCTTTGTGGCATCGCTTGCGGCGGTTCGACTCGCAATCCAAAGGTCGTCAATTCGGACCTAGGAGTGGAAGGTTCCTTGGAGTAAAAATAGGTTTGGGTGCTCTCTCCATTCAAGCTTTTGGGCACCTAGATTCGAGCAGCAACTTGCAATGGAGACCACAAAAGGGTCGTGAATGTGGAAAGTTTGATTTGAAACAAATGTAAACATAGAGTTGCATTTTTTGGAAAATTGGCGAAAGATTTGAAAGGTGATTTTGACTCATTTTCTATTCTTGTTGTTTTTGTCCCGGACAATTTTACATAACGAATAACTCAAAATCTCAGGGTAGTTCAAGTTATTTTCGAGAAACAGTCCTCTAAAGATAAAAACATAATATTTCCTGTACACAACTAAGCATGTGGTACATTAGGGTGTAATATGGCTGTATGGAAAAAAATGAATGCCCAAATTTAGTAAGCACAGCAACTTTTCATGCAAAAAACACGTATTAGACCAGTTTTGAGAACGCTGTATCTTTTTTTAGGGGCAAGCTAGTTCCATACATTCTTCGGGAAAGTTATAGAACACCTTCTAGAGCAACCGAATACGAGTCCGGTTTTTATATAGTGTGTAACGTAAATTTTATAAATAACAAAATCCAAAAAACATTTTTTTCCGATACAAATTCCCATATAAAAATTAACCGCTTTGCAGAAAGTGAGGACTAAACCAATCGTTCCTAAACTTTGGGGAGTTGTTTAGGACCCCAAAAGAACTGAAAAATTGGTGTGGCTTTGTGCCATGTTCTTTTCATGTCTTCGAAAGATTGAATTTAAAAGAACATTGTTTGTTGGAAAACCCGTAAAAAATAAAGAATAATTTATTATTTCCCAACAAATATTCGGATTCATTAGATCACTTCTAGTAAAATATTAAAAATGAACACTTCTTAAGGGGTTACATACATGTAAATCGGCAAAAATGTCAAGGGTTGGTATTGGCACACACTCACACTTTTTTTTTATTTGTTTTCAGGACATTAACATAAATATTTTTAACTATAATCAACATAAATTTGAAGACATTTGGTTGCATCTTTGCGAGATAAAGCTATTTTAAGTTAGCAGTTTCAAAAAACGGGTGCCACGATGTCTCAACACTGCTTCGAACAAATCGGCTCAAATTTTTTGTGAAGACTCATTTAACCAGTTACGAGTGCATGACAAAGGCCGATTTAAAAAAAACTTTATCAAAAAAAAAAATAAAAATAAGTTTGTGTTATTCATATAAAAAATCGCCAATCGTGGCACCCGTAAATCAACTCGGTGTTCCGAGAAAAACGCTCAAAAAGTTTGACAGTCCGCTTTGCGCATGAAAAACTTTGAACTTGAATCGTCTTCTACTCGCTTATATCATGACATATCTTTATGAAACTTTTAGGAGTGACTTGAATTCATCTTTTTAAAGGAATAAATAAATATTCGAAAATATGAAATATTAATTAATTTACTAAACCAAAGATTTTGGTGTTCTCTATGTCAAGTTTTTTACTCGAACCCAAACATTCGAGAAATTAAATGGCATCTAAACGTAAATCTAGGATGCTGGAAAATTGCTATTGATTTCAAAATGGCGTTTATTTCTGAAGAATTGAAATAATGCTGATATTTTATTTGGGGAAAATATTCTATGAACTCTAAACTGATTTAATCGATCAAGTCTATAAACGCTAAAGGTTAATTGGACAAAATTATTTATTTTATTTCAAAAATTTCTAAATAATTCAGTAGATTTTTTGTAATATTTAACAAATGATGCAATTTGAAATGCTCAAATTTGTTTTCCGGTAATACTTCACGGCGTGTTTTCTGGGCAACCTTAAGGGAAAAAAGTAGTCATCGCTACTTTCAAAAGTATCTTATAGAAAATTTTCTCAGCTTTCCAATGCTTCTAAGAGCGAAATGTTTCATCGGGAAATTTCTGAGATATCTATATTTGAAGTTTTTTGTTTCAAAATACTTAATCATTTATTGGAAACTTTTAAATAACAGTCCAGGAAACTTGTCAAATGATGTGTTTTATGTGTCATTTACTCATCAAAAAGTGCAAAATAATACAAGAAATAACTTTGTAGAAGGTTGCAAACCGCTAAACATTTTGATAATTTAGTTTTAATCGAATTTTTGAATATGTGGAATTTATTCAGAGATTAAAATCAATAACCCGCATTAAAATATTATTTTTACAGGAACAAATAGATTATTACATAATTGTTGTGTACAAATAACACCAGTCTGCTCTGATTCAGCTTGGAATTAGCTGATACAACTGAAATTTTTACAGGTTTGAGATTGATAGGGTAATACAAGATTTTTATAAATAAATAACCTATTTCCCTTATCAAACATTAACCAGTTGCATGAATACAAAACATGTTTAATACTCAAATTTGAACTGTTGCAACTTAAGAGAAATACTTTCCATTGATTATTTTAGTTTTTTTTTGTATTAAATAATCAAGGAAGAAGGAAGAAGCAATATTTTAGAAGTTCATAAGACTCTTCAATCTCATCTTTTTTCAAAAATGTTTTATTTCTTGGTTCTTGTTCAAATAGTTTGGAAAGACTTCTTTTTGTTTCCTTTTTTTTTTTTTTTGTTAAAATAATATATAATATTGTTCAAACAAAAAAAAAGTTTGTGACGGTGTTTTCAGCATTCTGAATTGGATGGCTCGTGTTTTATTGCTACTTTTAAGTGCATTTTCAACAGTAAACATTTTATATAATTTTATATTTATTTTATACTCATGGAAATATGACTTTTGAAGCTTGCAACAGCAATATGTAGTACATTTTCGATTTTAAATCATATTTGTATTTATGTTACTGGTTAATGTTTGCTTAAGAAAATATCAAATTTATTCATTAAAATTCAATAATACCATTAACAATCACAAACCTGCCTATGTTTTGGTTGAACAAGCTAAATCAGAGCAGACTCGTGATATTTGTACACAAAAATCTAATAATCTAAGAAAAATATATTTTTACATTGTTTTATGATTTAAATTTCTGAATAAATTCCATACATTCAAAAATTTGGTTAAAACTTCATTTTCAAAATGTTTAGCGATATGCAACCTTCTACAAAGTTGTTTCTTGCCTTATTTTGCACATTTTGATGAGTAAATGACACATAAAACACATCATTTCATAAGTTTTCTGAACTGTTAGTATAAATTTTCCAATAAATAATAAAGAAATTTAAAACCAAAAAACATAAAATAGAGATATCTCAGAAATTTCCCGATGAAACCTTTCGCTCTTAGAAGCGTTGGAAAGCTGAGTTAATTTCCTATAAGACACATTTGAAAGTAGCAATGACTATTTTTCCCTGAAAAGTTTGTTCTAGAAAACACGCCGTGACTTCAATGCACAGTGGTCCGAAACCGAAATCTAGCGTGACAAAATTGATAGCGGCCACACGTTAAGATTTAGAGCTTTGGTGTCTTCGGGACAAACAATCAGCGTCAATAGGGGCATCTTTTGGTATGGTGGGCATTAGGGTGGTCCAAATTTTAGGGTGGTTCAGAATTTTTATTTTGGCGGGATGACGAGATAGCCCTTTGGTGTCTTCAGAAAAGTTGTACGGGAAAGTTTCTAGAGCCATTTTTGTAATTAAGGTTTAAGTGTTTATGAAATAATGAGTTTTTTGAATTTATCAACTCAGGCTTGTGTCGTAGCGAGTTGGTGTCTTCTAGACATTTGTAGAACTTATCAAAACACACATTTTTCTTCCAAGAGAGTAAAAATCGGACCTTTAAAACGAAAGTTATAGCCAAAATACGACGAAAAAGACGGCATTTTGAAATGTGAATAACTCGAAAAGGTGGTCGAGTTTGACCTCACTCTTAGAAGCATCTGAAAGTACACATTTTAGAGTACATTTGCTAAAAATATCTCGGGGGTCTTTTTTGTTTAACTTATTTAATCTCAATTTGAAAATGAGCATTTTTTAATCGTTTTTTGCCCATAACTTTTAATAAAATTGACCAAAATTCATTTTTCAAGAATAAAAATGTTCATTTTGACAAGCTCTACAATTGTCTAGAAGGGATCAAAAATGTACAAAATGATCTAGGTGTTGTAAAAAAAGAAACAAGTTTTGGCTGAAATATTTCAGGAATCAACAAAATAATTAAATTTATTCCTGAAATATTTCAGCCAAAACTTGTTTCTTCTTTTACAACCACTAGATCATTTTGTACATTTTTGAGCCCTTCTAGACAATTGTAGAGCTTGTCAAAATAAACATTTTATTCTATTTTGGTCAATTCTATCAAAAGTTATGGGCAAAAAACGATTAAAAAATGCTCATTTTCAAATTGAGATTAAATAAAAAACAGCCTAACAAAATGTCTAAAATGTATCAGATGCTTCTAAGAGCGAGGTCAAACTCACCACCGAGTTATTCACATTTCAAAATGCCGTCTTTTCGTATTTTGGCTATAACTTTCCGATTTTTACTGGAAGAAAATGTGTTTTGATAAGTTCTACACCAACTTACGACACAAGCCTGAGTTGATAAATTCAAAACTCATTTTCATAAACACTTCAACCTAAATTACAAAAATGGCTCTAGAAACTTCCCGTTTGAAGATAGAGCTTTGTGCTCTTCAGCAAAGTTGCTCAAAATGGTGTTCTCTACAACTTTTCTGAAGACACCAAAGGGCTATCTCGTCATCCCGCCAAAATAAAAATTCTGAACCACCCTAAAATTTGGACCACCCTAATGCCCACCATACCAAAAGATGCCCCTATTGACGCTGATCGTTTGTCCCGAAGACACCAAAGCTCTAAATCTTAACGTGTGGCCGCTATCAATTTTGTCACGCTAGATTTCGGTTTCGGACCACTGTGCAATGTACAATCAGTTGAGCAATGAACTTTTTTTTATTTTGTTTAGAAAATCATTTACTTCTGGGATTAATTTTTATAAGCATTGCAAACATATTTAATTTTGCATTATCAATTCTCAAAAACAAATTTAATGCTACATTTTTTTTTTTGGAATTTCAATAAATTATATTTATAACAAAAGTCGTGCCATCTTGAAACGATTCTTTTAAAAGTCCGTTCGCTTTATTTCAGTGAACCGGCTCTTTGAGCGGTGCGCTTTTTTTTTTGCACACCTCTATAATTAAGACTTTGACTAATTTAAAAAATTTTTAAGCATTTTGAGTATTTTTTAAACGTCTTCAAAGCTGTAGGGGTTTCGCTGCTTGAATGACCTTTTCAAAAAAAAAAAAAAAGTAATCAAGTTTGAATTTAAAAATGTATAAATTGACCTTTTACATCTCTGAGTGTTAATAATTTTTTCGAAGGGAAATTTGACGTGAAATCAAATAATTAAAAAAAAATCATTTCTTTTGATGAAATTTCAGCCGTTTTGACAACCATTTTATTAAATAAGAGTCAATCATCTGTTAAAATTATAATTACCAATTAACTGGAATAAGATACGATTCCGACTTGATGTTGCTGGAATTCTGCTTCGACATTAGTATTGCTTGACAAAAAATGGAATGAAATGAAATCTCTTCATAATTTTCCTTTATTAAAAAAAAAATGTCCAACGCTTTTCATCAGAACGAGAATGAGGACTCTTCAGTGGGCCAGACATCACATCAATTTCAAAACCAGCCCGCAGGCCGCACAGAAAACCTCGGTGGGCAAATATGTAATTTCTAGTGTAAATTTTCGTAAACAGTTGTGTTGTGGTTTTCCTATGCAGAAATTTAAACATTTTGGAAATTGAACTGAGATTAGCAGTTATTAATCTGTTCAAACTTTAGCCAATCAATTTTATCATCGAGAAAAATACACAGTGAAATTTAAAAACTGACTTGGCACAGCCCACTGTACTTTATAGCAAATAAGCATCTAAAATTCGTTTTAGAAATGCCAAATTGTTCTGGCTAGTTCATAGTCATCATCCATGACTAATAACTCAATTTGACCCCACAAACCACTGCCCTGCATCTCGCTACAAGAAGTAATTTTCCACCATTTTTTCAATTGCAAATACATCCGCAGCAAGCTTCCTGATTGCCGTGAAATCACCCTCACCTGCACACAAAAAAAAAACCCTGGACATCTCGCTGACACGGAACGAAACCGTTCCGGAAGCTTGCGCGCCCCCTCTTTCGCAGTTCCGAAATCGTACTTCCTGTAAAAAAAGAACGATTTCGCGCTGAGAGAGCGTGACATTTTTTTCTGGCCCTTCCGAAGCATTTCGCGCCAATTTTCGGAAGGTGTCAAAAAACAAGTATTTTCGCTTTTTACTTTTTATTGTCCGGTTACAAGTCTACGAAAAAAAAGATGAATCCCAGAGCTATGACCTGTCGTAATCCTCTTGTTCTGCGTTCTGTGCTGAACTCGATCGGGTCATTTTTTTTATTTCATTGCAAGGTTGTGTTTACTTTGTCCTGTCCTTAAGGGACCAGGTACCGAGTTCGTCTCTCCCTGCGTGGTGGGTGAGGCTACCTGAAATACTAGAAATGCGCAAATTCTAAGGATCAAGTGATGCAAGATCGCACAATTCAACGTAGGTATCCTTCGGGAGACTGTTTTCTTTTGATCGAAACGAACTTTTTTTCGTTTTCGCTATAAAGGGACGAAAATCTTTTCGAAAAGCGAAGAAATCAACGAGATCTCTTTGGTGACATTCGAAGAAAGAAGATGATCTATGATCGAGAGAGGGTGAGCAAAAAACAACAAAAGGCATAAAACGTAATAATCTATTTTTGAGGTTTTGGAGTAGCAGAGATGGAAGAATAAAACGAAAGATAACAAAAAACAAGTAGCAAAAGATTTTTTATTGCGAAAAATCAGATTGCTGGGAAACTTTCTGACGGAGTGAAGACTGGTTTTATCAAAAATGATCAGCGAGCAAAAAAAAACTACTTTTATTGGATGAAAAAACGAAAAAGGGTGTACTCACTCCTTTTTTGTATGAAAATATAAAAAAATGGGTCGTAATATTTCCAAGACGAATAAAAAATTTCATTCTTGAAAGATGTTTTTTCGGAAAAAGGTATTGTATTTCTCCCTCGTGAAAGTATCATTCTATAACCCGATGACTATAAATGTTTCCAGAAAGATTTTCTTTGCATGAAAGGGGAAACTCTCACATCTGTTCTATAATATCAATTTTTAGGTTATCTCTACATAAACGAATAATTTGACAAAACTTTTGAAGGGAAACTCACTTGGTACCGTCAGTGGGGGTGACTATGGGTCAAAAAACGACACACCTCTCGTAATTTCTTAATAACAAAAACAATTAGAATAACATCGAAAATTTTTTATCGTAGAATTGTTCTCAGATATTTTACTAACATTTTCCCAAAATATGGTGTAATTTGATGGACTCTACCTTAAATGGCAATCGCCACCCCTTTGAGGGGGTGACATTGGGTCAAATGAAACTAAAATGATGCTCAAATACAAAGATATAGTGAAAACAAGTCATCCAACAGTGTTTCTTGTTCGAGGGAATCGTATTGACATGCTAAAATATTTGAAGTAGTGATTTTCAAACATTTTGGGTACATTTTGATCAATTCCAACAAAAAATTTAAAAAGTTGATTTTTCGAGAGGTCATTTTTGGCCAAAAACGTACCTCAACTTTAGACAGCTGCTAACATGAAAGGATTTTTTCTAGGAACGAGATTTTTTCAGAAAAGCCATCTTAGGATGTCCCTTACAAAACTCTTTAAATAGAATTTAATTTCATTGAGAAGTACCTGAGAAATGGTAAAATCCGTTAAAAAATACTTTGACCCAATCTCACCCCCCAGACCCAATGTCACACTGACGGTAATGCAAATGTTGACAAATCGACGTCGTCGTGCTATCTTGTCGCACCCGCCATTTTGACGTTCCGAGAAAAACGCGTTTTAATGTTTGACCTTGAATATTCAAAAACGAGAGAACGCAATGTAAACAATAACAAACACGTTTTGTTTGACTCACCATTCTGTGCATTGTCCCAAAGTTTGGTTGAAGTTGATTGCTGGAGTCCCGAGTTATAATTACAAATGTTTACGGTAGTCTAGCTTGTACGTGCGACAAACGCATCCTGACTTTCCTGGCCTGAAATCCCTTTGGCCTTCTGTCGCACTTACATAAATTTTCATGGAGTGACAAGATAGCACGACAAGATTGAAACTACTTTCATATGTAAAGTGACAAAAATGCACGAGTTTTTCGGTTTTGTTGAATATCTCAGGATTGAAATCGAATTTTGGGGATCTGTGAAGGTCAAAAGGTGAGGCATTGTGAGCTGCACAAAATGGCGTTCTTAACTCAATTTGACCCAAAATGCACGTACGACAAGTTAGCACGATGGCGACGAAATGTTGTGTCTGAAACATAAATAATCTTAAACTGGGAAAATTTTCATCTTCTTACGAGTAATTCTGAGTCAACTTTTGCCAAAAATGAGGCAAATATCAGCAGCTTTTTGAAAAGACAAATTTTTAAAGAATACTTAGAAAAGATTAAGATAGAAAGAAAAATTGTACATGACAAAGGTATTAAAAGGTTATTGAACAATTCTCTCAGATTTTGGTCATTCGATTTTTTTTGTATTTTTTAATCCGACTGAAACTTTGTTGGTGCCTTCGGTATGCCCAAAGAAGGCATTTTGCATCATTAGTTTGTCCATATAATTTTCCATACAAATTTGGCAGCTGGCAATACAAAAATGATGTATGAAAATTCAAAAATCTGTATCTTTTGAAGAAATTTTTTGATCGCTTTGATGTCTTGGGCAAAGTTGTAGGTATGGATATGGACTACACTGAAAAAAATGATGCACGGTAAAAAAAAATTTGGTGATTTTTTATTTAACTTTTTGTCACTAAAACTTGTGAATACAAAGAGACGAGTTGTTCCTTTTAATTCCGGAACAACTAAAGGAACAACTCGTCTCTTTGTATTCACAGTAATGCATTCTGCTAAAACGCTCAACCAAACCACAATCACTAAAACTTGATTTGCAAAAAAACACTATTTTTAATTTTTTTTTATTTACACTTTTTAAAAAAAATGAAAAACTGTGACCATTTTCAAAAAAGTCACGTTAAAATGGATTTAACTTGAAAACGGTGCACTTTATCAAAATTTCACTATAGTACTTTTTGATTGCAAATTTGATTTTAAATCAAAAAATGAAGTTAAAATTTTTTTTGAAAAAATCAGTATTGATTCAAAAATTCATAACTCGCTCAAAGATTTTTTGCACAACCTGGAAATTTCTGAAAAGTTGGCATTTGATGTCCTCCAAAACATATCAAAAAATAAAAAAAAATAAAAAATAGTGTTTTTTGTAAATCAAGTTTAAGTGACAAAAAGTGAAATAAAAAATCACCAATTTTTTTTACCGTGTATTATTTTTTCCAGTGTAGTCCGTATCCATACCTACAACTTTGCCGAAGACACCACATCGATCAAAAAATTCCTTCAAAAGATACATATTTTTGAATTTTCATACATCATTTTTGTATGGCCAGCTGCCAAATTTGTATGGAAAATTATATGGACAAACTAATGATGCAAAATGGCTTTTTTGTGCATACCGATGGCACCAACAAAGTTTCAGTCGGATTAAAAAATACAAAAAATAAAATTTAAGAAAAAAGACCGATTTCGTAAAGAATTGCTCTATTATACTATTTATTTGATTTTAATGCATACAAAAACTTACAAGATACATTATAAGATGGATTAACTATGGTCCCCTTAGAACGAGTCGTAAAAAGAGAGTGAGGCCGCTTATTTATTTTTTCTCAAATTGATTCAAAAATCAATTTTAAACCCTTTGTTGTCGTACCAATTGTCAACTCAGGAGTATCTACTCAGAAAAAGAAGCAATCATAAGCAATATAAATTTGATTTTAGGATCGAATTGACACATTATGAAAACTCTCCAAAAATCATAATAATTCATCATCATCATCATTAATATTCTCGTTTAAAATCATGACTTAAAATAGTTTCATTATCCAAAAAATATTTTTAAAAGTTGAATTGACGTTTATGGAAAAAAGTCTAAAAATGTTTAGATGAAATTATACTTATATTTTTAAGAATATTTGGAATGTTATTTTTTCCAATTAAATAAGAATTTATTTCCCAAAATACCAGAACGCTTTCGTTCGGTTAATTTGTTTTAAATTTGTTCAAGAAGAATAGGGTCCTTAAGCCTGTGTAAAATTTTATGTACAACGGTAAAAAAACACGATTAGACAATTTTTTTTTTCGATGGATCAACTATGATCCCCTTGGAATGAGCTGTCAAGTAGAGAGCGGATTCCTTAATTCGAATGTCCGCTAATTGGAATTCTCGCTAATTCGAACGTATTCGAATTAAAATGCACTCAACCGTCAAAACCAGTTGTCAAACTGATGTTGACATTTCAACACCATTGTTCGACAATTTCCGAACGCGTGGTTCCAAGCTTTTGACAGCTGTCAGTCGTTCCAATTAGCGAATTTAGATACGCTCATTCTAATGCAGTTTCATTCCAAGAAGGGTCGCGAGGTTATTTTTTAAAAATTGATCTAAAAATCAATTTTTAATCCTTTGAGGTGGTACAAAGGATCATTTTACCCGTAAAAATAAGCTTTATCGTTGTGAACAATAATTTACTCTTGATTTTAGGGCCCAATTGCTTCATTTTGAATAAGACTCAACTTAGTTATTGGCAAGTAGTAGCAAACTCAAATAATTGAATAGAACTTAATATTGTTAGAGGGTTTTAAGCAAGATTCTCAGAAAACATTATATCATTTCGAAAAACTTAACTCCATTTGATGAGCAGTAAGGATGAAGAGAAATGTCAGCAACATAGTTCAAATAATGGTTTTGATTGCTCTAGTTTCAACAAAACTTTCAATAAATTCCCATTTTTACGACTCTGTTTTGACACCAGCTCCAGTCGCCGTTCGACTCACCGAAAAGGTCCTGCCAAAAAGGAAACAAACAAAAATGCTAGGCCATCAGCCAGTTCAATCCTTTTGCGCGCCGATCGATTCGTTACAATCGGGCGCTCTATTGTCCTTTCTTTTCAATAGCTTTGCGAGCGGAGAAGAAAGGGCTTCACGATCACCCCCCGCTATTATTGTGTTAGGACACTCTTTGTTGGACGAAATTATGATCGGGTTGATGCTCGGTGAGAAGAGGTGAAAATATATTGGGAAAAATTTCTTTTTATTCAAAAACTCACAAAAGGACACATTTTATTAATACGTTTCGAGCCGACAATAGTGCGAGAGAGAAAGGTCTTTATTTTAATTTCGAAATTTGGTTACGGGATGGAGGATTCCTGGAAAAATGTCAAATTTTTGGGATCTTTGAATCTGAGGATAAAGGGTTTGCCATTTTTCAACTCTGTTAGAGCCAGGATGTGGTTGGTTGGGTTTGATTTTGGGTTCGATTTTGGTGGGAAAGTGTTTAATTTTTTTTGGGAAATAAATTTGATAAGGAAGTACGCGAAGGTTTTCCAAGTTATTCAGGATATTCAAAGCAGATGCAGATCAATTCTCCATAGTGAAGTAAAAAATGTTTTCCATTGCCAGAAATCACAACAACGAGATCGACTTCTGCAGATAAGCAGATTAATTTCCGGCCCAAAGAAAGCCGTCCAGAACCGCAAGGCACCGACGAGAATTGCGTCCTGATCCAGATTCCGGGGTCTACCACGTCGGTCGGTAATGAAACCTATCAATTTACCACAATCAGTGGTCAAATGAATGTTTCTGCACCTTCCGAACGCCTTCATGATGCCGCCGGGCCAGTTGCATAATTAGATGCACCGAAATGAGAGAAGGCAAAGATATCCCAAAAGTGTGGTCGGCTAATTTGGGCCCGGCCTTTGTTGAGGCCGGATTACATAAATTTCAATTACCTGTGCCGCACGTACACCAAGAAAAAAAATCCTTCTAAATCTTACTTACAACCGCCTCGCACTCTGGTCAAGATATTTAAGAAGCTTTTTGCATACCAACCCAGCAGTTCCACTGGAGCCCATCGGGGCTTCGTTTGTTTTGCAAGAAGGTCCCAAGAATGTCTTAATCCAGGCTAATTTCTTCGATCCGCTCGGCGATACCACCGCAGCGCACCGGTCTTTACCGGAGATCCATTTCGTCTTAAGACACCTCGAAGAAAGGGAATGTGCCCCAGCGAGAGAGCGCGCTATTGTTTGGTTTAATTTACTGATCCTCACTCCCCGGGCGAACTGGAGGGAGGTTTGTCGTTTTTTCTGATCGTATGATCATCTTGTTCGCAAAAACATCAAAAGAAGGCTCACGAGGCTAGGGAGATGCTAATTATTTTGAGGATAGCTTCAAGATTTGCATTCGACTGTCGTGCGAGAAATACGACACTTTGGTAACTTTGCCTGTTAGATATCCAGCTTTATGGATATTAAATTATTTATCAATCTAAATAAACGATTTTGCATGATTGATTTCTCCAGATGTACAAAACCAAAAGGGCCATGGAAACATTAGAGAATCTATATCATGAAAAGGGATTTTCTGATCAGGTTGTGATCAGGACTTTGCAGAAAAATACAAAAACTCGATTTCGACCCATTTTTTGTCTTTTTGAAAAAGATTATTTTTTTACAATTTTCCAAAATGGCCGTCATCAAACGGCATATCCTAATTTTATAAATTAATTAAAAAGTGTTTTGATCTTAGTTTTGATTCCAACGGAGTTCCAGATTTGAGTAATATAAAAGACAGTATCATAAGAAATCCACTCAAAAATGAGCAAAAACCGCTTTTGCACTATTATACTGTCCATGTTCGCATCATTGTCCCATATGTATTTTGGTCGATTTTGTGTTAGAGACTGGAACAGCTTTCTATTTAATGTTACTTGAGGCTACTTGAATAATATTTACCACTTTGTTCCTGAAAATCGAAAATCAACGGAAGATTTGTCTGTCCAATCTTAAAAATGTTCAAATATGAGTCTTATCGTGAAAGTGTTCGCATATTTGTCTCGCTTGGTATTTTTTTTTGTTCTGAACTCACCTACACAGCAAAAAAATCATGGTAATATTACATCAGGGGGGGTACATCTTTTATGTCAGAAAAAAGGTGTAATTTTACCTCTGTAAATGTGTAATTATACCAGTTTTCTGGTGTAATGTCACTTTTTCAGTCTAAATTGAGGTAAAATTACATCATAAAAGAGGTAATATTCAACCTTCCGGAATTACAGCTTCCGAATTTACATTATTTTTTACTGTGTATTTGACTCGTCGAAGGTCCAGATTTTTACAGATATTCCATAATCTGAAGCTCGTACACGTATCCATTCACTTGTGGGTCGTTCGAATCACTCAAAACAAGAAATTATTTACTTTTTAAAACTGTTAATTTGCAATTTTTCACTCAACATTTGTTTACTTTTCAGAGTAACCTTGGTAGCATGCTTCGATCGGACTGGTATGCAAACATTTTGATGAACTATGAAGAAAATGTTCACTAGGATGTAACAAAATGACACTTTTTTGCGGGCATTTCAGGGGATGATCCCCTAGGTGTACTGAGTCAGAATCCCAAATATGAGCGCGATTGGTTGCGACAGGACCTGGCGCTCCGGCTTTAAAGTTTAAATGGGATTTAACCCGTAAAATCGGTGCTTTTTGGTTTTTGCCATTTTTAAGTCCTTCAACGATTTTTGGATTTTTCTAAAACCTCATGAGCTTATAGTTTGTGTTCCAGGGTACAACTTTGCCGAAGACTGCGAAGAGATTTGAACGCTCTGAAAAATGGTACAGAATTTACAAAATCTTTTCTCTTGTTTTTCTGATAACGTAAAACATGTTCTGGCAACACTCGCTTTTGGGGCGCGCTTTCGGCAAACTGTGCAACGCATGCTACGGGGCGTCGGCATGTATTTGTCCAAGCGTCGTGTTGTTGTTTTTGTTGTTGTGATTGTTGAGAACTAAAGTTCTTATGGAACTGCAAGAAGCCCTCCGGTGACTCTCAGGGTTCTGTTGGATGCCCAGGCAGAACCGATTCTAAACCTTGCTCGAGTGTCAACTAACGCGGTTGTCTTGAAAGCGCTTTATTACGCACGGATGTTGTATGCATTTTGAATATTCCGTATTCCGGAAGATATTTCGAGAGACACGCATTTTAGTGAGAGTTTCCACTCGCTTTGTAATTAACCAAAGAGTTATGGCAATTTGGCAATAAAATCGGTCATAAACAAATTAATGTATTGCATTGACAACATAGGTAAATACTATTTTCATACAGCAGAGTTCTCTGGCTAGATATTTTGCGAATTCATTAGACACCAATTGCACTATGTTCGAGCATAGTTTCGCTAACATGTCCCCCAGCACCACAACTGGTCGAGACGAAAAAGATCCACACGGGTTAATGACAGGACCAGGTGGGTTTAGAACTAAATCCTGCGAGTCACTGCCAAATAGAATACAGGACTCTACGACAGATTAAAAGAGCAGCACCGGTGATCGAATCCTCCGGCACCATCGAAAACATAAGCAAAACATCCAAATTTTCTTTCCATGTGTCAAACTTTGACCGTTGTACGCTGGATGTTTTCTCGTTGCTATAGTTACGACGCCTGGCTCTGGATGCGCGCGTTCAAAGAAAGTGTTGCCAATACAAATCAAACAAATTAATGGCAAAAAGTTTTTTTATTTTCAAATCATTGTACAAGCAGTACTAATTATCAAATCTCTTCACAGTCTTCGGCAAAGTTGTGCCCTGAAACTCAAACTATAAGCTCATGAGGTTTTTGAAAAATCCAAAAATCTTTGAAGGACTTAAAAATGGCAAAAATCAAAACGCACCGATTTTACGGGTTAAATCCCATTTAAACTTTAAAGCCGGAGCGCCAGGTCCTGTCGCAACCAATCGGGCTCATATTTGGGATTCTGACTCAGTACACCTAGGGGATCATCCCCTGAAATGCCCACAAAAAAGTGTGATTTTGTTACATTCTAATGTTCACATACCAAGTCCCATCCTGCGTACTTTTTCAAATCGAAAGCAATAAATCGTGCCAATTTTCCGTGTAAGGTTAACAAATGCTTAATTTGTTCTTCAGGGATCTCAACTGTTAAATAAATATGCAATTAAATGATTGCGTACTGAAAATTAATGGGAAAAGTTTTCTCAAACTTCCAAGCTAATTTTCTTAACTTGCTGAAAATGCATATGGGACATTTATGCGAATATGGGCAGTATAACACTTGTAAACACTATTTGTGCAACTTCACCGTGAAACTTTTTACTATTCCTGTCATTTTTGAATGACGAAACGGCCATCTTTTCTTTAGCAAAAATAACAGATTCGAATGGTAATACTTTCTGGTGCAAAAGCTAGCTGAAAAGTTCTACTTTCAGCACTGAAATGGGCTCTGAAAAGTTAATCTGTATATATAAGTAATACGTTTCAATACTGCTTTGATTTGAACGATGACTTGACAAAACACATGGACGTTTCAACGTTGTCATGCTATTTTGTCCATGTAAACAATAACAAACACGTTTTATTTGGCTAAGAGTTCTGAGCATTGTCCCAAAATTTGGTTGAATTTGGTTGTCGAAGTCCTGAGTTATAATTACATATGTTTACGGTAGTTGGGCATATACGTGTGTCACTCGCGTTCTGGCCTAAAATCCCTTTGGCCAATTGTTGCACATGCAGCAATGTGCAGGGTGTGTCAAGACAGCACGACAATATTGAAACTTTTTATTGAAAATCCCCCGATTGAAATCAAATTTTGGAGATCTGTGAAAGTGCACAGTAAAAAAAGTATAAATTTGAAAAGTGTAATTTTGGAAGGATGAATATTACTTCTTTGATGTTGTAATTTTACCTCAATTTAGACGGAAAAAGTGGCATTACACCAGAACAGTGGTAAAATTACATATTTTTGAAGGTAAAATTACACATTTTTTTCTGACTTAAAAGATGTACCCCTTCCCAGATGTTATATTACTATGATTTTTTGTTACTGTGTAGTCATAAGGTGAAGTATTGTAAGCTGCACAAAATTGCGTACTTAACTCAATTTTGCCCAAAATCGACGTGCGACAATATAGCACAGTCACGATGAAATGCTTATTTTTATGAAATCCGCATGCAACAACATTTTTGGTTGCAAACTTAGTTTTACATTCATAATGATGGTATTGGTGGTGTTTAGATGGTATTTTTTTTAATTTCTGAATCGCTTTTTCATGTAATTTTTTTTTTCTTAACATACGTGGTGATTATTGCATTCGATCGTAATATTTCGATCGTAATTTCTCGACTCACGATCGAGGTTTCTCGATCGTAATATTACGATCGTAATTTCTCGATGGTAAGTCGTAATATGTCGATGGTAAGTCGTAATTTGTCGATAGTAGATTGAGATCATTCGATCGTAATTTCTCGATCTACCATTGACAAATTACGACTAACGATCGAGAAAATCTCGATACGTGTTTTTTTAAAATTCAAGTATTCAAAAATTTGATTTTTTTAAAAAGTTTCAAAAAAAATTAAAAATTTTAAAAAATTAAACAGCTTCAAAAATTTATGAAGTTTCAAAAATTTCAAAAAATTGAAAAAATTCAAAAATTTCAAAATTTAAAAATTTCAAAAATTTTAAAAATTTTAAAAAATTTAAAAAAAAATAAAAATTTCAAAAATTTCAGAAATTGAATTTGAAAAATTCAAAAATTTCACAAAAATTTCAAAAACATACCTACATAAAAATTTAAAAAATTTCAAAATAATCAAAAATTTCGCAAAGAATTTTTTAAAATTTTTAAAACTGTTAAAATTTTGAAATTTTTAATTTTTTGAAATTTTTGAAACTTTTAAAATTTTTAAAATTTTTGAAATTTTTGAAATTTTGGATTTTTTTTAAATATTCCGTTTAAATTTTAAAAAAATATTCATAAAATGGCATTACAAATTACGATCGCAATTTCTCGATCCACGATCGAGATTTCTCAACAGTAAAATTACGATCGTAATTTCTCGATGGTAAGTCGTAATTTGTCGATGGTAGATCGAGATTTGTCGATGGTAAGTCGTAATCTCACTATTGAGAAATCTCGATCGTGAGTCGACAAATTACGATCGTAATATTACGATCGAATGCAATAATCACTACGATAATTTTTAACTTTTTTAAAACTCCAACGATCAATTCTCCCAAGAATGAAGAAATCTTTTGGATTTTTTTGAGCAAATCGTCCGATTTCGACCATTTTTGCTTTTGTATTTTTTTTTTTATTTGCCTCAACTTTGGTGGGGCCTTTCCTATGACCAAACAAGCTTTTTTGTGTCATTGGTTCACCCATACAAGTCTCCATACAATTTTGTCAGCTGTCCATACAAAATGGTACTTAAATATATAACAACTGGTGTTCACTCCCAGTCCATACTCGAAGTGAACACACACTGAAAGAGATGTGCTTCCGGTGTCAGGGCGTACAAAGCCGATGGGACTCTCCCTTATAATACCCAGGGTCGGCGTGACGCTTGAAATTACTCAAGAACCAAGAAAACACTGCATTTACCTAAGGGAAACTACGTTTATTTCGTGCACAGTCGACGATTTATTCCGGGAATCCCTTCCAAACTTCCACTAGCTCACACGTCCCGTCCCACTTCCTTATAAATACTCCTACCTCACACGTCCTCTTCCTCTCTTCGCACTTCCGTTGCACGCGTTCGGGGCCCCGTTCTCGCCGCGCTGCCGTCGTCGCTGCTCCTTCCTGCTGTCGTCGACGCTCCTCCGGCGCTCTGCCAAGGGGGTGGCTTCTACGTCAGTCGGATGGACCCTCCGAGGTTTCGGCTGCAGCCTTCACGGACCCTCGCCAGCCGTTCGCGCCCTTCCTGTGCTTGGTGACGTGCAACAGGCTTCGACGGTGTCCGGGGACTCCGTCGGAACAGTCCGGGGTTAGGGTTCGCGGGTATAACGGTAACGGCCTGGCGGTTGAGCACTGTCCAGCGAAACGCTGACGGCTCGTACAGATGGTTCACCGGGCCGGATGTCGTACGGCCGGGGTGAAACCAAGCGGTGTTCACGAAGTGAACAAAGGAACAAAAAGGGGTCCTGGATGAGGGATTCAAAATGGCGGTTAGGGTATTGTCAGGCTAGGGGTTTGTTCGGGGATTTTCCTGGGGGTTTTCCGGCCATACCTGGATGTCCAAATCACACGAGCAGCTCCTGCTGTCTCGTCACGGCCACGGATGTAGATCTTCCGGGCACTTGCCAATCCTCCAAGGATTCACTACTCCAACACTGGTATTCGCGGGTAACGGTTGCACTTGCCGACAACCTTCCACTTCTCGATATCCGGACTTAATGCCCGAGCAACGGTCAGACCAAAATCCCGAACCCCTGACCTCTTACGCGCCAACCCATCTCCTCCTCATCCTGTCATCCTCAAGGATTACGCACAATCACCACCCCCAATGGCCGCCCATGCGATGTTATGCAGCAGCGCTCCTGGTGGTGACTAGCGGTAACGACGCACGGTGTGGGACTTCCAGCTTCGGGTTTCTTGCTTGCTGGACGGCGTCCTGGTAACTTCCCGTCGACAAACACAACGTCTTCTTGGCACAATAATTTACATTTAAATAATTTAACACAAAATTCGCGACGAGTCACATCAATTATTGTACACAACACTCACACTGGTTACAAATATATCAAATAGCTGTAACTTTTTAGTGAATTTTCTGATCAGTCTTTGGCAAAATTTTAGGTCTTGTTGAGGACTTTTTAGAAAAAAATAGGCACACGAAAAAAAATGCCCATTTTTTAACAAACATTTTTTCACAAAAACTCAATTCCCCAAAATACGTATTTTTTCATTTCCGATTTTTTTTGTGTTATATTGAATGTTTGGCTCTTTTAAAATGTTAATCTAGATTCAAAAAATTTCAAAATATTGTTTTCGTAAATATCGTAAAAAATCAAGAATGTTTCATGTTTTAACATTGAAAATCGGATCATTTTTTACTGAGATATCGTCATTAGAAAATGGTGGGTTGTTTGGGTAAGACTTAGAAAACTTCAATTTTCATGTTTTTTTTTCTTTAAGCAGCTATATCTCAGCAACCAGAGGTCCAATCTTCAACGTCTCTTAGGCAATTTCATAGCAAATTTCTGAACTTTCAAAAAAAATATTTTCAGAAATGGTCACTCATGGTCACTTGTTTTAAAAATCGAAAAACTGCAAATATTTCGTTAAAATCAAACTTTTAGTGAGTACCTATATCTTGAAAACGGAGCCCTTTATAAAAAAATCTGTAAAGTTCTTTTCGATTTCAAATTGAATTTTACATAAAAGATTGAAATCAATTTTTTTTGCAGAAATTTTTTTTTTCCAAAAACCACTATTTTTAAAAAATGTATAACTCGGCGGCAGATTTTTTGACAATACTTCTCTATAACTCAAAATTTGCGGGATTTTGTCCCCTAAAAAATATCAAAAAATTTGGAATATTAAAAAATACGTTTTTTTGGGAAATTGAAATCTTGTGAAAAAATGTTAATTAAAAAATCGTATTTTTTGCTCAATAGTCCTCACAATATCCACAACTTTGATCAGAAAATTCTCTCAAAAGTTACAGCTGTTTAAAAATTTACTTACCATTTTTATATGGACAGCTGCCAAAATTGCATGGAGACTTGTATGGGTGAACTAATGACACAAAATAACTTCTTTGGCCACAGGAAAGGCCCTCACAAAGCTTGAGCCAAATAAAAAAAATAGAAATATAATCCATTTCCGGTTTTGGTAAACAGTTGCTCATTTCCATTTTTAAAGACTAAAGAAGACATTTGCATCATTAGTTCGTCCATACAAGTTTCCTTATAATTTTGGCAGCAAGACTATTGAAAAATTGAAGAATATGTATCTTTAAAATAGATTGACCGATCGATTAAGTGTATTGGGCTAAGGGATTTGAATTGGAGGCAGTAAACATCTTAAATAAACACTGTGCAGGAAGAATGAGATCATTTCATTCATTAGTTTTCGAGAAATTGCAATTTGAAGTGAAAAATTAGTGGTGTTTTGGTGCAACCATGGGCGTTACAGGGTTAAAGATAGCATCTTTTGAGATATATCACAGGTTGGTCAAAGCTCATTTCATCCAAAATCAGAAACATTTTTTTTGTTCTTTCCAAAACAACCTTTCAAAATTTGGGAGCGATTGGTTGAGTCCTCTTTGATTTGCACGAAACTTCGTCCTAAGGGGTAATTTTGATCCCTGATCACGATTCGAGGTCCTTTTTTGATGTCTTGTGATGGAAGGGGGGCGGTGCGACTCGATCTTGTTTAGTTTTTGAATTACTTATTGTTTGTTATAAGCCCATTCTGCAAACTTATAGCATACTTTTTTTGGTCTATTTTGAATTTACAAATTTGTTCAAAACTAGAATTTTGGCGAACTTGTTGATCGAAGAAGACTTAAAAATAAAATCCAATTATGAACAAACTTCTTATTAACATATGGGAAACGCAGGCAAAAAAAATGGCAAAAACAAATTTTTAAAACAAAAAGTTTGTTTGAAAAATCCATACAAAATTTCGGCCCACGGTTTTGTTTAGGGTCAGAGGGGTTAAAATCAAAATAAAAACAGAGGGGTAACAACAAAAAGTAAGATAGGAAAAGTTCAATTGATGGATTGATGTAGGCTTCTGCCAATACAATTGCTAATATCTTGAGATTTATGGTTGTTGAACGTGTTTAAATATTTAAAAAAAAGTTCAAGATGGTATGTCAGAGACATAACCGAAAGACATAGGACCAAACAATTTGAATGTGTTTTTGGATTGCTAGTGAAATCTGAAATAAGATTATTTTATTTTGTTTCATAGATTTGTCGGCAAAATTGTCATAAATGTTCTCCCAAGGTGAACCTTCTATGAGGGCACCGGCAACTCCAGGTTGTGGCCACTACGGTCGAAATGTCAATTTTCATGTTCAGTATCAAAAACCATGAATTTTGATATCCATATTGCCACAACTCGTATGGTTCTGTTAAAGACCCTCCGGGCCCCGGGGAAACCTGCTTTGAGATCACCGGTCACTCAAGGTTGTGGCCACTACTGTCGGAATGTCAATTTTCATGTACAGTATCAAAAACCATGAATTTTGATACCAATATGCCACAACTCGTATGGTTCTGTAAAAAGTCCTCCGGGCCCCGGGGGAACCTTCTTTGAGGGCACTGGCCACTCCAGGTTGTGGCCACTACTGTCAAAATGGCCATTATTATGTTCAGTATCAAAAAGCATGAATTTTGATACTGTTGTGGCCTGAACCACAACACGCCCTTTTTCCCATATTTACCATCTCTGTTTGACGATATAAGACAATAAAACTTATGTACGTCAACAGGTAAACGCAATGACTAAATCTAGGAGATAAAATGAAGTTAAGTCGATAGGTAGTCAATTATAATACTAGGGAGGTAGTTGATCTACCGACATGGAAATACTTAATAAAGGTGAGCTCGTCCTTGGACGAGCAGAGTTGAAGTACAACGGAACAAGTGTACATTGTTTTATATTAAAGAAAGTCCGCGATAATAAATATTTAACATTTGGTGTCAGAAGTCAAAAATGTAGCTGAAGTAAAGTGATTAAAAAAAAGGATCATCGGCCAGGAACCCTGCAGTAAACACGGACACGATTGGTAACATATAATAAAAAATACTTTAACAAACATGGAAAATTGGTTGAAATTTGAACACATCGAACTATTTGACGGTTCGGTGCAAAAATTAAAATCCTTTATAGAAATTGTGGATCTTTTTCACGAAATCTATAAAACAAAAATATAAATGAGAAACATTTTCTTACAGTGATTAAATACTGTAAACTTTCGGAAAATGTACAATACGAATTCAAAAACAAAAAAATTGATACTTGGGACCAACTTAAATCTTTTTTGCAAGATAGATTTAAACCAAGTTTAAAATTAATGTTGGAATTATTAGACGAAATGAATGCATCATCAATCAAGCAAAATGAAACCTTAACTGATTTCATTGCTAGACTTAATTATATTCTGACAAAAATAAAAAACAATTGTGGCTCCGAATTTGAATTATTCCATCAGCATGCCATGGGTAAAGCTTATGGAAAATAAAAGATTTGTTGTCCATCGACACAATTATTATCTTAGGTCAAGCGTCTACTTTAGACGAAATCAAAATTATTTTGGAAAAATTAAATTTAGGTGACAAAAAAATGTATGGTAAATTTCTACCATTAATTGACAGAGCAGGAAATTTAGAACAATCTACAGCTCAAAACAACGGAGTTCAATATTTTAAATTCAAAAACCATTTTCAACCATGTTTAAATTCTGGGAAAAAAGGTCCCCAAAACTTCAATCCCAGGTATAAGGGTAACAATTTTAATCCATTGCACAATAACAATAATGATGCAAAACAAGAAAATATTTATAGAATCCGACAACAAAATAACATGAATTACTATCACGGTAAATATAATTGGAAAAATTTTGCTCCTAAAAGGGAAAACATTCATTATAAAAATACAAAAATTAACCCTGATTATAAGGGTAAAACTTTCGTTCCATTTTTAAAAACAATTACGATAACAACAATAATAATAATATGACAAATGGCAATTTTCAAAATAACAACTCTCGTAACAATGATTATAATAACACAAATAAATGCCACAACTATAATACAAAATATAATCATTACTGGCAAAACAGTATGCCAAAAAATAAAAATTATTTTGCGAAAAACAATTCAAATGATGAAATCTCGTATATTCAAGCTGAAAATTTCAACAATCCAAATGTCAGCGAAAACCTTTGTGACAATACTGAAAATCCAATTCTGCATAAAAACAAAAAAACAGCAGAATATGAAAATTATAGGGAAATCAAAAATAATTCAAAAAATTTCGAGCTTAACGAAAAACAAAATGAGCAAATTAAAATTATAAAAAATGAAGATAAAAAACAATATCAAAAACTAGATTACCAACAAAACAAATTTAAAAATTATTTCATTGAAAACGAGAGAAATATTTTCTTAAATAAAAATGATCACTTCTACCAACAATTTATAGATTACTTAGATGATCTAAGTAATCAGTATTCTTACTGATAAACAAAAAAAAACACACACACACACACACACACACACAATCATGATAGACATATCTTAACCATCAATTATGTTGATATCTGGCCAATATCAAATATCAATGAATGTTAATGATTTACTCTACCTTGATCGTAAGAACAAAACATTTTAAATCATATATATTTTTCCGGGAATACATCTGATTCAAATATAAGTTCAGCGAAAGTATAATAAAAATTCTATCTAACAAAAATCTAAGAAAAGCATTCAGCGTGCACAAAAATGAACCAAGGCAAATATTTTTGCTAAATACAAAATCATTTTCAAAACAAATTATTCGTAAAAAATAAAAATAAATGCTTCAGAACATATAACAGATTGAACAAAGAAAAATGCAATGCAAAAAGCTAAAAGTAAATCAGTTCATTATACATAGTATACAAATATTACAAATAATGCAAAAACTAGCAAAATAGTTTCCTTATTTAAAATCATAGTATGTCGAAAAAAAAACAGGCGAGCAATCAAAGATATCGAAATCAACCTTTTAATACTTCAAATTTAATCAATCGATATTGTAAATATGATTTAAGTTTGATTGATTTAATTTGGTTTGTAAAAATCAATTTCATATCTCAATTTTAAAACTAAAAAAAAACAACCATCACATATTGAATAAATTTCAATTAAGAACACTGCAATATAATGTAATGTACTAATCAAAAAAATCACACAAGATTGATTCATATTTTCCACTTTCAAATCAGACACAAGAAATAATCTTAAAGTTAAAAAAAAATCAAGCGAACAATATACATGGAAATCTTTTCAAATAGGTTTACTAATTGCTGTCATAACACAAACATCATAATTACACTTCATTTAGTATAATAACTAGTTTTAAGTATTTTAATATAACAATTTCTCTTATTTTACTTATTTTACTGTAAGTTAGTTCATAACAAAATAAGGAGATTACAAATTGTGACTTTATACTCAATAAACATGACTTGAATGATAGTATTAAAAAAGGAACAACAAACAATTTCGTAGATACTTATGAATATACATATAAACACAAAAACAAACATCTCGATTATCACTAAACATAGTTTTGAAATTTTATAAAATACATTTGTAGTTAAGTAAAATAAATACAAAGTAAATAAGTAAAATCTGCATAAGACAAAACTTATTTTTGTAGGGGGAAGGAGACCCCCACGTTCAAATCTTCAGAACCAAAAAATTCTATTTGTTTGCCATCTTCATCTTCATCTAAATCGTCGCCGAGATCGTAGTCGTCATCAAAAGATTCACGAAAACGAAACCGTTAACAATCAAAACGGTTCCAAAACAACAACATCAAGACATCTTCAGCACCATCATCACAAAGTGTATTTACACATTTTCAACGCCTACAGTCATCCTGCACATTTCACATTTCAAATATATTTTATTGAAATCTTTCAAATTTTAGGAAATGTAATCAATGTAACTAGCATAATTTTCGCATCTTTCAATTGTAAAACATTATTTTTGCTGTCTAGAAAAAAACATATTAAATTAAAAGTAAAATTAATAATAGCACAGTAAACAAAAATATGAAACGAATCCATTCAAAATCAGTAAACATAAAAATATTATTATTTAGCCATAAGAATTATCACTGATTTACTACTTTTATTATATCCTACTAATCCCGAGTAAAACGCGGGTAATCGGTTCCATCAACTAACATTAGTTTAAGTAAATTTTGTAAACAATATGTACCAAACAAAACAATACCGTATTTCAGAAAAATCAAACACATCATGAAAACTTATGAAACAAATGACAACAATCTACATAAAACAAAACCTTTACAAATTCAGACAACACATCTATAAATGTCACATAAATAGGTTTCAAAGTATTGTAGCACTATTGACAACATTAAATGATAAGATAAAAAAAGATCTCTTAGATAATAAAAAACCTTTTCCGAGGGGGATAGTGATGTTGTGGCCTGAACCACAACACGCCCTTTTTCCCATATTTACCATCTCTGTTTGACGATATAAGACAATAAAACTTATGTACGTCAACAGGTAAACGCAATGACTAAATCTAGGAGATAAAATGAAGTTAAGTCGATAGGTAGTCAATTATAATACTAGGGAGGTAGTTGATCTACCGACATGGAAATACTTAATAAAGGTGAGCTCGTCCTTGGACGAGCAGAGTTGAAGTACAACGGAACAAGTGTACATTGTTTTATATTAAAGAAAGTCCGCGATAATAAATATTTAACAATACCCATATTGCCACAACTCGTATGGTTCTGTAAATGTCCCCCCGGGCCCCGAGGGAACCTTCTTTGAGGGCACCGGCCACTCCAGGTTGTGGCCACTACTGCCGAAATGGCCATTATTATGTTCAGTATCAAAAAGCATGAATTTTGATACCCATATTGCCACAACTCGTATGTTTCTGTAAATGTCCCCCCAGGCCCCGGGGGGACCTTCTTTGAGGGCACCGGCCACTCCAGGTTGTGGCCACTACTGTCGAAATGGCCATTATTATGTTCAGTATAAAAAACCATGAATTTTGATACCCATATTGCCACAACTAGTATGTTTCTGTAAATGTCCCCCCAGGCCCCGGGGGGACCTTCTTTGAGGGCACCGGCCACTCCAGGTTGTGGCCACTACTGTCGAAATGGCCATTATTATGTTCAGTATCAAAAACCATGAATTTTGATACCCATATTGCCACAACTCGTATGTTTCTGTAAATGTCCCCCCAGGCCCCGGGGGAACCTTCTTTGAGGGCACCGGCCACTCCAGGTTGTGGCCACTACTGTCGAAATGGCCATTATTATGTTCAGTATCAAAAGCATGAATTTTGATACCCATATTGCCACAACTCGTATGTTTCTGTAAATGTCCCCCCAGGCCCCGGGGGGACCTTCTTTGAGGGCACCGGCCACTCCAGGTTGTGGCCACTACTGTCGAAATGGCCATTATTATGTTCAGTATAAAAAACCATGAATTTTGATACCCATATTGCCACAACTAGTATGTTTCTGTAAATGTCCCCCCAGGCCCCGGGGGAACCTTCTTTGAGGGCACTGGCCACTCCAGGTTGTGGCCACTACTGTCAAAATGGCCATTATTATGTTCAGTATAAAAAACCATGAATTTTGATACCCATATTGCCACAACTCGTATGTTTCTGTAAATGTCCCCCCAGGCCCCGGGGGAACCTTCTTTGAGGGCACCGGCCACTCCACGTTGTGGCCACTACTGTCGAAATGGCCATTATTATGTTCAGTATCAAAAAGCATGAATTTTGATACCCATATTGCCACAACTCGTATGTTTCTGTAAATGTCCCCCCAGGCCCCGGGGGAACCTTCTTCGAGGGCATCGGCCACTCCTGGTTTTGGCCACCACTGTCGAATTGGCCATTTTTCATGAGAACCGCCGCATCATAGCGACTTCCACGCCGTCCGCTTCGCTCGAATTTCCTCCTTCTGCTGCCGGTGGATCTTCCTTCTGGTTGCTGGTCCTCTTCTTCTATTGGCCGCTGCTGCTGCTGCTCCGCGCCGGCCCGACGTGCACAGTTCGAGTGCTCGTTCCAAAGTGACTTGCTTTTGCGAAATTTTCTGCTTAAATAGCGGCACAGCCGGAGAACGGCACAAAGGGGCGCGGTCTCGAATGCATACGCTCGCTCTGATTGGTCATCTGTCCGATTTGTACTGAAAAATTACTCATTTTGATTGCATGTTTTAAGTGTTTTAACTATGTTTAGTCAGACTATCTATGTAGTTAAACAATAGCTGAAATCTTCCTCTTTCGATTGGTGGTCCAACCATCTGGATTGATTCACAGGGAAAAAAGATATAAGCGTTCAAAATGTCCCCTTTTTTAACGCTTAAAAGTGACGCTTTGGATCGAATTTCTGAACTGGCCCCCCAATATAGTAAGTAAAGACATAGTCCTATGTCAATATGAAATACTTCATGATGTCCCATTCCATCACAAACTTGTTTTTCCTATGAAAATCACAGTATTATAAAATTTTATGGTTTTCTGATGCTCTGATGTTTTGGGAAAATTTTGAAGAAGAGAGACAAAAACAAGAAAAAACCCTTCCTGATGAGCTTGATGTCAAAATGAAAAATCACTTTACTTATTGTTTTACATCTAAATATGATGTTGTAGTGTAAACATTTATTTTGCTCAAACTTGCTCAAAAAATCTAAAAAAGGAAAATCTGTTACCAAAATAACCACCCTAAGCAATGCCCTCTCGGACACCATTATCCAGTCCAATTGTTTGGCTAATGTTGTTTTCACGCTTCCCTCGCATGGTAGACAGGGAGGAACCCCAGAAGACCTCTGACCACCCGCCACCCAGGGTGGATCGCCGGCGCGGTCACCGTGACCGGACATCTGGACAGCCGTTGACATATATGTAAACTCTGTGTGGGTGTGTGGACTTGCTGCTGCAGGAAGCTGAAAGGCGCAAATCAAGCGTGAATTAAGGATTCCTTTGGACTTGTTCCACTTTCAATGCAGAACGAATGCGGACGACAGGTCTTCAAAGGACACCCGGAGACGTTTTATGTCTGCAACAATGAGCGGTGATCATGGAGGTGGTTTTCTCTTTTTCTGGAAGAATTTCTTGGAAAAGTAAGAAACTGCCCAGCACTGGTTCTAGTCCATCAAGTTGTGAAGTCATAAACTAATTACAGCTCGAACAACTTAATCATGGTGTGATCGTAAAACCAGATCTTCCAACACTTCAGGTGAGAATTCTGACACATTAGAACGAGATCATCTTCGTTGAAAAAAAAAGAGTTCTCATCAGAACTCATCGAACTTGATCGTGGTTCTTTGAACAACAACACCAAAAAAACCACCGAACTCGATTTATGACCCCCGTAATGCAACCCGTTTAAAATGCACTTCAAATGAAGAGCCGCCGGGCTAATTCGAACTTAATTGGCCTTCTGATCCTCGAGCGGATTACATTGTTGCGCAGGTGAAGCGGCCATTAATCAAAACCCGATCGATCGGGTTGATCCTTGGCGTGCCCGAGCCTCACCGAACTCTGATTTATTGTGGCGGCTTCAGTCCAGGACAGGACGAAAGTGAACAGTTAAATTATTATATGGCGCTACAGGACGCACTCTGGTTGACCTTTGGGTCCTAATTTTTAAGTGTTTTAAAAGGGATGGACAATCGAACAGGTTGATTGTGCTATTAATTAGAGAAAAATGTGCTTTCTGGATTAAAGATTTACAGCTGAGAATTCTTTTTGAACTTCTAAGATCATGTCACTTTTTTCCTTAAGATGCAAAATAATAAAAAAAACCTTAGGTATTAATAAAAACACTTCAAATTAATGACTCCATCTCAAAGTTCTATAATTCCGATGAACTTTTCCTTCCATCAAACCATCGCGTTATTTCCCAGCGGTGGGGCGCTTATGAAGTCCAAGGACGATCCTTTGATCCTTATTAAGTCCTGATTAGCGTTCCTTCGCCGCAAGGATATCTTCATTGATCGTAGCCGCGGCGGCGCGGTCTCGGTCAAAGAAAGAAAGAAAGTGCACCTGAAGAAGCTACACTTTGAGGCCGATGCCGACAATACCGCAAGTTTGATCAGCGGGGAACCATCAATCAATCAAGGACTTCGACGCTCTTCACAAAATGCCAATGAAAAGTTATTTTGTGATACCAAACGAAACTTACTTATTTTAAACAAAATCACAAAAAATCATTATTCTGTGGCATATATAATGCCAAAAACTGACAAAATTTTGTCTTTTTTTCCTTAGTTCATCTCGTTTTCCATTCCTTCATTGGAATTTGTTTCAACATTCCTTCAAATCATGTGAAAAGGGCACGATGGATTCCCCTATAGGAAGAACAGATTCGAGTGGAAAAAATCTAATCAAATTGTAAATCCAATTGGACGCAAGCGTACCATCAAATAAGAATTTCTACGAGCAAAATGTACAGATTTTTTTCTGAAATTGATACAGATAACTATATGGTGAAATCTTTATAACTTGAAATTCAGTTTTTCAATTTGATATTAGATCGGATACTGATTTTGCTATCGATTGTATATTAATTAATTCAGCAGCATTGATAAAATCAGTAACATACATGTACATGTAAATAAATCACTCATTTTCTACCCTTAACTATCAACTTTTTTTCGATGTTTTAAAATTTTCCGGGTGAGAATATATTTTCAGCAAATGTTTTTCTCTTTCCATTTTTGATATTTTTTAGGCGTTTACTTAGATTGAATAATTATTATTTGTTATTAAATATCGTTCAATAATTTTAGAGTGGCTCTTTTGAGTGTTTTCACTTATTGAGCGATTCTTTAGAATTTCGCAAATCAACTTGCCATATTTTTATTTACTTATTAATTTTTATGTTTGTTTATTATATTCAAATAATTTTTTTAAGTGCCAAAAAATTACATTTAAAATATTTAATATTTATTGTAAATTTAATTGAAAAAATATGTTAAGGTTTAAAATTGGAATTTAATAAAGTTCACCGTTTTTGAGTTATAGCTATTTTTAGGTAAAATTATCCAACCAAATTGTCTTTTTTGTGTTTTCCCGAGCAGACGGAAATAACTTGGGAAGGTCAGTTTTTGATATTGTGAGAAAATCGAAATATGTTATTGGGATGATCGGATTAGTTGTTAAAATAACAAAAATCAATAACAAAGATTTGTTCGAAAAATAACTTAAACTGTTATTATGTTGTTATTGCAATAACAAACCAATAACACAGAAGGAATAACAAGGTTTGTTATTTAGTGCGGAGAGGTGGAGCAGCATAATAACAAAAAATGTTATTGAACTGGTATGTCTCCATAACAAAAAAAGTTATTTTTTTGGTTTATTTGTAATTTGCAAATAAACCTGCAGTTGCCATAACTCATCTGTACTAGTCAGGGCTGCAGAGTCGGGTACCTCCAAGCGACTTTGAATCCATACTTTGAAGACAACTCCAACTTTGGATGCAGGATCTCAGCTCTCCAAAAATACCCGACTTCACAGATTCATTTAAAGTTATTCTTCGAACAAATCTTTGTTTTTATTTTTGTTATTTTAACAACTAATCCGATCATCCCAATAACAGTTGGCGGTATTTTTCCATAACAAAAAATGTTATTCCAAAGTTGTTTTGGCTTTCAACCAACATCAGACCAATAACAAATTTTGTTATGATAACATAAACTGTTATTGAACACTTAGGCAAAAATGGATTTTTCAAGAAGAATCCATAACAATTTTTGTTATTTTAACAGTATTTGTTATTAAAATGGCATGAATTTAGTTATTACCGTCTGATCAGGATCCGATGCAGTCTCCGAGGTCTCACTCCAGCTCGAACTTCAACGTCAGCTCCGACTTCCTGGCTCTGTGAAAATAAATTCCTTTAGGGAATAACAAAATTTAAAAAAAAATAACTCTCAAAAGATAATTTTATCGGATTAATTTCAGCTTGAAACCCCATTTCATGGTGAAATAAATGACCCCGACGAAATTGGTCAAAATTATCCCATATTTCTAGCCAATTTTAGCAAAGTCCCTTTGGGGGTATATCAAATAATTAAAAAAAATCAACTTTCAAAATTTCAACTTTTTGGAATAATTTTAGCTTAAGGACCCCATTTCATGGCCAAAATAATGACCCTGACGAAATTGGTCAAAATTATCCCATAGTTCTAACCATTTTAAACAAAGTCCTTTAGGGGGTATATCAAATAATTTAAAAAAATCTACTTTCAAAATTTCAACTTTTTGGAATAATTTTAGCTTAAGGACCCCATTTCATGGCCAAAATAATGACCCCGAAAAAATTGGTCAAAATTATCCCATAGTTCTAGCCAATTTTAGCAAAGTCCCTTAGGGGGTATATCAAATAATTAAAAAATCAACTTCCAAAATTTCAACTATTTAGAATAATTTTAGCTTAAGGACCCCATTTCATGGACAAAATAATGACCCCGATGAAATTAGACAAAATTATCCCAAAGATCTAAACATATTTAACAAAAGAAAAAATAATAACAGATTGTGTTATGGACACTTAGAAACTTTTCAATTTGTGCGATTTATGGTAATTTTATTTCTAAGTCAGTATACCGAACGAATAACAAATTTTGTTATTAGGAGAGTTTTTGAAATGTATAACATTTCCTCTTATTAGCGTGTTATTAAACATTTTCAATATAATATCACTTCAATACCAAATTTTGTTATTTTATCAGAAACTGTTATTATTTTTTCTTCTTGAAGTTGAACTTCAGGATAAAATAATAACACTTTTTGTTATTTTAACAGGATTTGTTATTGAAATATTATTAATTTTGTTATTACCGTCTGCACGGGTTGTCAATAAGCACTGAATGTTTGTGGACAAGATCTACTGTTTTAATGATTCGATAATTTTCATAAAAATGTTTTAGTCATAGGGGCGCCTCCAGTAATTTTTTGCATATTGAGAATTTGCATGATTTTTTTAAGTCATAAGGGCGCTTCCAGTCTATTTTTATAATAAAATTAATATGATTTTTTTAAAGTCGTAGGGGCGCCTCCATTCATTTTTTCATATCGAGAATTTGCATGATTTGTTTAAGACGTAGGGGCGCCTTCAGTCAAATTTTTATATTGCATATCTGTATTGAAAAAAATTAAGTCTTAGGGGCGCGTCCAGTTAAATTTTCACAATTTTCATAAAAATGTTTTAGTCATTAGGGCGCCTCCAGTCAAATTTTTCATATTGAGAATTTGCATGATTTTTTTTAGTCATAAGGGCGCCTCCAGCCAAATTTTAACCGGCTCCGTGGCTTAATGGTTGCGGCTTCTGCCTCGAAAGCAGAAGGTTCAGGGATCAAATCCCGGTCGGTTCCCTTGAAATTTGGAATCAATAATTGAACTTAGAATATGAACAAAAAACCTTTAAGAATCAGGTGGGATTCGAACTCACACCTTTGGATTGATGGTCTGGGACACTAACCAGTCGGCCATCATGGAGTTAATGCTCTAGAACTGAATTGATCCGTAGTGGTGAAATAATGTCACAAGGTATAATATATCAAACCATTATATAACTACTAACACCGTCTCAAAACAGCCCAGGGCCATCTCATATACTCATGAACTGGACGAGGGAGTCGTGGATTGCCTGGCCCGAGTCATCTGCATTACCGATCTATGGCTGTACAATTTCAGAAGAAATCGTTAGCCAGAGAAAGGTAATCGCTTCAAAGGTTCTTGAGATATATGGTGGTTACTAACCGAACCGTCTCAGTTGAAATATACTGTGGTCATGGCCAAGTCCTGCCAAGACGGGGGTTCAAATACATACATACATACATACATACAAGATCTACTGTTTTAATGATTTACCTGAATATATACAGAAAATATAGAAACAAAAACCCCAAAGCAGATATCAAATCGTCAGCTTCCTTTCGCATTTGAGTTCGTCTCAAAACCAACATCTCCATCGGATGCTTAATTGAGTTGAGATCCTCGACATTTTTTTCCCTCCTGTCCCTCACATCTCTGTACAATTCCAACTTCCATCCATCAGCCCTAACCATCACTTCCTTCCGCTTCAAGTTCCACTTCTCGCCGTCTTGCTGAGTTTTGTGATGTTTACCTTTTTTCTCTCTCTCTCTCACATTTTGATCCGCGACAATCATTTCGTCCCTTCCGTTCGCGTCTGGACAGCTTTTTCTTCCTCCTCCCCATAACTTGTGCGATCATCATTAGGATTAATTTTCGAAAACGCGACGCGATTAAATTTTTATTTGCCACCCAAGTTTTAGACTGCTTTTTTGTTGTTGGTACTGCCGTCCTTAAGGTTCAGACTAATTGCCGGATTCCCTTTTACGACGCGCTTTCTTTCGCTAAAATATATGGGAACTTGTGGAGGTTAGGTTGGGTTTACGGCTTCATTTTGACGGTTTGAATGTCCGGATCCTCTAACTCGAAATGACTCAATTTATGTGACTTCTTCACAGCTTGACAAAAATAGGAGGACCTACCGCATAGAGTTGATATTTTTTCCGTTGAGAGTTTTCAGAACTTGACGAGAATTTCTCTGCCCAAAGGTGTTCAAACAGTTGCAATCGGGCTCGTGTTCTGGCCGATAAGGATTTTTAATGAATAATTATACCGGGAAATTGGTTGTTGCCCTCTGGACGGGCTCGCGAGTGGAACACTTTATATCAGCTGAAGAGCAGACTTCTTTTTTTGGGCATCTGGACACAGGTTACAACCTGTGGTGTCCAGCGATCACCGGGTTGCTCGAGGAAGATGCTACTTTTTGCTGACATCAGTACATGAAATGTCACAGATGTGGGGTGAAGATGTTACACTGACTTAACTTTTTAAATTTGATTGGAATCAATCTCGCTAACAATATGAACAGTACCTTCATTTTAGATCTTCAACTCGAGTTCGAAGTATTCTCTCTGTACAAAGTCTGTGCCTCCATCCTTTTGCGTTTGCTATCAGTTTGATTGCCTTTTCTTATCTGTAATTTACCCTCCACGTTCGACAGTTTCCTTCTTTTTCGGCCCAACTCTTCCTCGCTCGCTTCGTTTTGCGTACCGTACTCTTAAAAAATCATTAAATGCATTTCTCCTTATCAATTTCTCCGCGCGACGCGGCCCGCAACAAACACGCGCTGTTTTGGTCTGACCCTGGACGGACGGACAAAATTGCACCTCGGGGATCCAGAAACTCCAGGTTGAACAGTCAGAGTCAGTCAACGCAAGCACGCGTATCGATCATTAGGGACGAGGAGGCAGCTTGCCCCTGGTCGATACGGTCGGTGATGGTGGCGTGCCGCGGTTGGTTCAGGGGTGAAGTTTGATCTCAGTAAAAAAAATTGAGGGAATTGACTACTCACTGAAACTATATTGGTATGACCCGTTGACAAAAACTGCTGACCTCTTTCTTGTTACGGCGGTAGACACACAGATCTCAAATCTAAGAGTAATTGGATGACCCAGAACATCCCAACATAATAAACAAAAGTACGCTGCCGTACTCACTGAAGCTATGTAGGTATGATCTGTGGTGAAAAACAGCAGACCTCTTGCTTGTTTCGGTTTTTTTTTTCATAACATTATTTTTATTAGGTCCTTTTTGCTTGTTACGGTTTTAAACCCAAAGATCGGGTACAGAATGTTTAGATATAGAACCGAACTAGCAGGGCCCCTAATGCCTTTTTAGCACTTTCAAAATTTTTAATTAATCTAAATGAAATGAAATCAAGTACAACCAAGTTCAATTGAATGAATTAAAATAATGTTAAATCAAGTTTTATTAAGTAAAATTAAGTTGAATAAATTTAATAAGATAATTTGAGTTAAATTAAGTAACATTTGGTTAAATTTACAATGAAGTAGAATTTATATGAATTAAGTAAAATTGATTCAATTTAGTTAAAATTAGTTTAATTTAGTTGAATTTTGCTAAATGTAACGAAATTTAGTAAAATTCAGATAAATTTAGTTAAAATTCCGATTTGGTTAAATTAAGTTGTGTTCAATCAAATTAAAGAATAAAGTAAAACTAAGTAAAATAGAGTTGAAATTAAGTTATAAGTTTTTTACACAGTTAAAATATGTTATATTAATTGAAATCAAGTTTAACTAAGTAATGTCAAGTTTAGTTAAGTTAGGCCGTTGCAAATATTATTCAAAGTTCATGTGCCCCCCCCCCCCCCCTCCTATCATTCATATTCAGCCTGAAAAAAGGGGGTAAAACAATTTTTTTCGAAAAACTTCTGAATATTGATGAAATTTTAAGTTTAATCAACCGAATACCAGTTAAAATGAAATACCAATGTACAGTCCCACGAAAAGTTTTTTTATGCGAAAAATAAAAATTCCGTCACTACATCGAATTTTAAAACACTTTTTTCATCCAAATGTTGAATACTAGGCTTGCAATCTAATTTTTTATATTTTTGTAACATGTACACATGCTACATACATCGTAAATAGTCAAAATAAGCCCGATTTCCACCTAATAACAATGTCGCATTTTTTATGGGCCATACTGTATTGTTAAATTCAATTAAACTTAGATACATTTATTTGAATTTTGTTACATTTTGTAGAATTTAGTTAAATTTAATGCTGTTTGGTAAAATTTAGTTTTATTTACAGTATGTAAAAAAAGTATTTACACCCCTTGGGCACTATGCACATTTTGTGATGAAACATAAAACAAATTTAAAGTTTTACAGGAACCTAGTACTACGTTTTGTTCAGAAACTCATGCCAAACATTTTGCTACAAAAAGCTCATGAAAAGATGATTTCTATAAAAAGTTATAAAACAAATACTATTACGAAAATAAAAAAGGTGCAAAAAAAGTTTGTACACCTTTCGAAAAATTAACATAAATAATGTTATTTGTTTACAAATCACCATAAATCCAGTCTCCCAACTCCAAATAGGCATCCTTTACTGATTAAAAAAATAATTTGGATTGAATATAAAGTTTACTAACTACTTAGTATAAAAGTTTATATAACTCTGGAAATTCTATATAAAACTTATCTAAACTTAATTTTGCAAACTTTTAATTCAACTAAATGTCAATATATTACCAAAGAATGGCTAAATAAACATTTTGGAGTGGGTATAACACCGTTTTGGGGGTCTTTGTATCGATAGAATAGATTTTTCGTTGGAATTTCGTACCAACCCGGAATAACGTCGTAGGAAAATCCGCCGGCATCCGAACCGGTCCACGATTCACAAGTCAACCTATGTGGAATCGTAAAGGGCATAAAATTTCCGATCTTTTGATACCCATACATCTAGGTTTTCTTTAAAACCTACGTTTTTAAATATCTGGGCAAAAAGTATGTTTGATCCACGAGAACAAAAATTACGAAATTCCATACATTTTTGGCAGGTTGCTCAAACGAAACCATAACAACGTTTTTGCTTAGGTATTTAAAAACGTGGGTTTTATAGAAAACCTGGATGTATGGGTATCAAAAGATTGGAAATTTTATGCCCTTTCCGATGCCACATAGGCTGACTTGTGAATTGTGGACCGGTTCGGCGGATTTTCCGACGACGTAATTCCGGATTGGTACAAAATTCCAACGAAAATCTATTCTATCGATACAAATACCCCAAAACGGTGTTACTCCAAAATGTTTATTTAGCCATTTTATGGTAATATATTGACATTTAGTTGAATTAAAAGTTTGCAAAATTAAGTTTAGATAAGTTTTATATAGAATTTCCAGAGTTATATAAACTTTTATACTAAGTAGTTAGTAAACTTTATATTCAATCCAAATTATTTTTTAATCAGTCAAGGATGCCTATTTGGAGTTGGGAGACTGGATTTATGGTGATTTGTCAACAAATAACATTATTTATGTTAATTTTTCGAAAGGTGTACAAACTTTTTTGCACCTTTTTTATTTTCGTAATAGTATTTGTTATATAACTTTTTATAGAAATCATCTTTTCATGAGCTTTTTGTAGCAAAATGTTTGGCATGAGTTTCTGAACAAAACGTAGTACTAGGTTCCTGTAAAACTTTAAATTTGTTACATGTTTCATCACAAAATGTGCATAGTGCCCAAGGGGTGTAAATACTTTTTTTACATACTGTAGTTAAAATAAGTTTAATTAGGTTATGAGCAATTCTCTACCAAAACCGGAAATGGATTTTATTTGTATTTTTTGATTTGGCTCAAACTTTGTGGGGGCCTTCCCTGTGACCAAATAAGCTATTTTGTGTCATTAGTTCACCCATACAAGTCTCCATACAATTTTGGCTGCTGTCCATACAAAAATGGTATGTAAATATTCAAACAGCTGTAACTTTTGAGTGAATTTTCTGATCAATTTGGTGTCTTCGGCAAAGTTGTAGGTATTGTTGAGGACAATTGAGAAAAAAATAGATACACGGAAAAAAAATTGCAGATTTTTTTATCAACTTTTTTTTAACTAAAACTCAATTTCCCAAAATACTTATTTTTTGATTTTCGAGATTTTTTGATATGTTTTAGGGGACTAAAATCCGCAACTTTTGAGCTATCGAGAAACATGGTTAAAAAAATCTGCCGCCAAGTTATGAATTTTTGAAAAATAGTGATTTTTGTAAAAAAATCCAAATTTCATGCAAAAACAAATTTGAAGTTATTTTTTAATGCAAAATTGAATTTGCAATCGAAAACTACTCTACAATTTTTTGATAAAGGGCTTCGTTTTCAAGATATAGCCACCGAAAGTTTGATTTTAGCAAAATATGTGAAGTTTTTCGATTTTTAAAAATAGTGACCATGAGCGGCAGACTTTTTGACCATGTTTCTCGATAGCTCAAAAGTTGACCAATGACCAAAATAGCTTATTTGGTCATAGGGAAGGCCCCACAAAGTTTGAGTCAAATCAAAAAATACAAAAAATAAAAATGGTCGAAATCGGCCGATTTCGTAGAGAGTTGCTCTATACAAAATTGAATTAGTTAAAATTAGATTAAATTAAGTAAAATTAAGTTCAATTAGGTAAAATTAAATATAATTAAATTGTATTACGTAAAATTAAGTGAAATTAAGTAAAATGATGTGAAATTAAGTAAAATAATTAAAGTATGGTTAAATTAAATTAAATAAAGTAAAATTAAGCTGAATTAAGCAAAATTTTATACAGTAAAATTTAAAACGATGATATTTGGTAAAATTTTGTTTGATTTGCTAAGTAAATTTAATGAAATGTACAAATAATTATTTCAATGTGGTAAAAACCAGCCAAATAAGCAAACATTAGAAAAATATAAGAAAAAATTTGCTGTTACATGTAAATACGAGGTTAATTTAGCGCAATTTAATTTAATTTCGGTGAATATACTTAAATTAAGTTAGAATCAGTCCAATTTTGATGAATTTATTAAAGTTTAGTATAATTTAGTTCATTTTAGGTTTAATTTAGCACTGTTGGGTTTATGGTTAAACAAAGTAAATTAAAAAAAAAGTCAAAAATTTACAAAACTTGCAGAAAAAAATGTGACAAAACTAAAATTTCGTTCACGTAAGTGAAACATAGTTCAAATAAGTGTAATTTAGCAAAACTTTTGAAAATTTAAGTAAGTTTATTAAATCAAGTTAAATCAAGTAAAATCAAGATAAATTAAGCTAAATGAAGTTAAATTAAGTTCAATTTAATTAAATTTATTTAAGTTTGGTAAAATTTAGTAAAATTTGGTTGAATTGTTCTTAGGGAAATGTGGATATACAAAAATTTAAAATAACAAAAATACAAAAATAAAATGCTAAAATAAAGGCCAAACGGCTGGGTGAATAGAACAAGCATTGCAAGCAGCAATGGAGACCTTTGAAAAAAACTTGTAGAAATAGTAGAAAAAGGAGCTATTCTAACCAAAAATAATGGCAAAGTTAGCTAAACTAGCTATAAAGATGTGTAAAAATATCTGGCTTCGCAGCTTTCAATGGAAAATTTTGAAAATGATTCCAAAAATCTAATTGAAATAGTCTAAAAACTTTCTGGGCTAACCATAAAACATTCTAGAATACCACAAAATGTAGCTAAAATAGCTAACAGACTTTCTGAAAACATACAGCTTTTGAGACTGACAATATTTTTCCTATGAGTAAAATTTACGAACAGTAAACAGCTGACCTCTTGCTTGTTACGGCAGTAGACCCACAGATCTAATAACGAAAACAGTAATATCGAAAGAAATCGGTCAGTACCTGTGCAATGAACATAATGAAAAAACGTTAATTAATCCACCGATGGTGGTTGGTGCCTTCCTCACAATTATGTACATATTTGTTTCTGTAGTAAGAATGTCAAACCTACAAATTTTATCTAAATTTTACTTCTTACAACATATCTACATGGAGTATGGGGTCTAGAATCCCAAAAATCATTGGACGTAATATTAGAACAACACCTACGGGGCTGTTTCATGAAAATTGTTATATTACTTAAAGTTATATTACTTGAAAGTTTTTTAAGCCTTAAGGCAGTAAAAAAAATATATCTTTTCATTTTTCCTGGGAGTTTCAAATCAACAAAATCCCGGGAGCCAGATCTCCGGATAGATCCGAACAACTTTTTCATCAAAATATTTGAGATCTGGCCTCTGAAATGTGTACAAATGACACTTAGGTGCTCATAAATTTTGATAGGGATCTCAGATCTGCAATCTTTTGGGCTTGTTGGAAAGGTCTTTTGATTACCTATCCAACGATGGGTCGCATGATGGATCCGGACAACTTTTTCATCAACATATTTGAGATCCGGCCTCTAAAATGGCACTAAAGTGCTCATAACTTTTGATAGGGTTATCAGATCTTCAATGTTTTGGGCTCATTAGAAAGGACTTTCAAATACCTTTCTAAAAATGTATGATCAGACGGGTTTTCTTACAAAACCACCCTTTTACAATCTTTCAAACTTTAGCCAGAATCGTTTTTTTAGCATAACTTTTGAAATACTTAACAAAACTTCATAATAGTTAATATAGGTCATGTGAGACCCTAAGACGGATCGAATGAGACCAGAACGGCCCAAATCGGTTCAGCCAGTCCGGAGATAATCGAGTGCATTTTTTTCGGTGCACGGACTTACAGACATACACACGCACAGACATTTGCTCAGAATTTGATTTTGACTCGATAGGTATACGTGAAGGTAGGTCTACGAGGTCGAATTAAGAAGTTCATTTTTGAGTGATTTTATAGCCTTTCCTCAGTATGGTGAGGATGGCAAAACATTAAAAACCCACCACAACTTCTGACACTTCACCCCTGTACCACGCGCCCGCGTGGTATTCACAACCCTGCGCAGCAAGGAATTCGACAGCCACCCCAAAAGAAAGGGGCGAAGGGAAATTACATGATCCGCGAATCGGTCATGTTGTTCAAGCGCATAGTAGCAACGACGACACGCCGTGTAGTAATTATTAAAAATTACCGAATTTCTCCGTGAGGTGCACGATCAAGATCGACCCGGGCACCACGGACACGATCTTCTTTTTTGTTTTGTTTTTTTTTTGTTGTGATCAGGAAAGAATTTGCTAGCGAAAAATTCTCTGTAAATCTCTCAACCTCAAAACTTTGTTATAGTGAGAATCAAAATGTCAAAATTAGATCGACCTACCGCGAAAACTCAGCGAAACTCCCGTGGTGAAGATCTTTTTTAGCTGATTATGAGATACTTAAAAAATTCATCTTAAGTTTTCTGGAGAACCTTTCTCCCGCGATATATGCAAGACAGTAGCGGCATCTCTCCCTGCTTCAAGAACTGTGTATTACAATTTACCTTCTGTAAGGGCGGCGGTACGGTCAAGGCTTTCGGGAGTTCCGCGGGGATCTTTAATCGTTTATGGTGGAAACTTGAAGAAGAGTACAGCGAAAAGTCAAGTTACACACACGCTGATCGAGTGACCCAATTTGATACCTCCAAGTTGCGCTGAACTTCGGGGCCGGGAAGGGATGCTGCGCACGCCCGGTCATTACCGGGATCTTTTGGCCAGGGAGGGAGTGATGAGTGGTAATTACGTGGCCATTTTCGAGCTATGGGGGGCTTGTTATGGACTTCTGAGGGACAGGTTTTGGGTTCTGGGTTTTACTACGCGCCAGGTCGGCGGCGGCGGCGGCGTGTTATCAAATGTCAATAATGGGTCGATGACAGATGAGGACGACGTGGGTTGTTGACGGAGGCAGGTCGGTGTCATCAGCATGCAGGAAGGTAATTGCTTACGGTCAGGCGGTTTCAGCCGATGAGGTATTACAGCATCTGATGACCGGTGAGTTGGTGGGTCAGGTTTTTCGGGAAACTAGCTGTAATTTGCGATAACGGTTCCCGGTGCGCGCGGACAAAATTAGCCTGGAATGTAATGATACATTGTATTATGTAATCATTTTTGGAGTAACGGCAATCGGAGTGATAGCGTCGCGCCAGGGCAGTGTACTTCAGGGACCTTGTGGGGTTGCTTCTGGGGTCACTGAACTGAATATACAGATGATGATATGATAAATCCAAAAAAAAAAATGACCAGGGATATTTCACAAACGTTTTCCGATTGTCTTTTAATTAAACTTGAATTAACTCTAGAAAATTCCATCTCTTGACAAAACCTTCTTCAAAAAAAACTCCAGATGCACGTTGTCACCTGGCGTCGATTGTCAATCAGCTACCCTACATCAATCCTAACCTAACTGTTCCGCACATATCCCTTGCACTCTTTTTTAACAGTTATTTCCCGTTACCATCCCAAACAGCACATGTGCCATTGCAAATCTAACGGAAAGCATCGGCTGGAAATTTTTCTTCCGGTTTTGTCACTATTATTATTTCTGCCCGAACACCTTTCGCCACCGTTCGAGCAGAGGGAGAAGAAATAAATCAAATATCGCCGCCGATAGAGCATCCGCCCACGCGCGACAAATCGAACGCAAAAAAAAAACAACCCGCACAAAGAGCCCGATTGATGCGCAGGACCGACGGTTCAGGTTTGTTCCTGGGTCGTTCCCTGGAATATTTACATTAGAATAGATTTGATGTAATAAAAAACATACGGTTTGCCAATGCCGCACACCTTGAACTAATGGCAACAAATGGCACAAGATTGGAAAGGTGCAACTTTGGTGCCGATTTCAGTGCAAATCATTGCAATAACCCTATTTTTGAATCAAAAATAAAAGCGATTTTGGATAGTTTCAAACAGATGTGAGTTGATTACTCAATCCAATATTTAAAGGAGCCTCCAGGTTTAAAATTTGTCAGCTCAATGTCACAAATGATTTAAATGATTGGCATACCTCAAACTCAATACCTAAAAAAAACATTTAATGATATTTTGGGAAAATAATTGTTTACTTTCTAAATGATTTGACATCAAGTATTTCATTGGATTTATTTTTGATACTAAGAAATCACGGAAGTTATCGTGTTTGACACGACAATGATATCGAATTATAAAACATTATGCATTCAATTTTGACTGTTTTTAACCTTAGATTTTTACTTCACCATCGTGTTCCTGAAAAAATTTCACACTGATTTCTATTTTGATAAATGTTTACGAGAAATTGAACTATGAATTACCCAATGCTTTGGGTGGTACCGAAAAGAAGAGGTGGTCCGATTTTGATGTTTGATAATATCAAAAGCCCCTCCAAACAGGGCCGTAGCCAGGATTTTTGTTCGGGGGGGGCTTGGGTGCAAAAATTCAAGGAGTATAAAAATCAGCAAATCATTTATACCATCACATGGTTTGTGGTATAATTATTGAGATGAATTGTAAAATTGTGATGTAATGTATGCAAAAATGTTTTCGAAGATTTCCATATTAAGTTTTCAATGTCTTTATTGAAGAAACTCCTTCGTCATTTTTTTTTCTTTATTTGACCGATTCTTCGGCTCCTTTTCAAAAACATACCAAGTTTTTTTCAGCGTTTTGGCTGTAGCGGCAAAATAAAAGAAGAAACCCCTCAATGTTATTACATATTTGGAAAGATAATTGATTTTCCTACAAAGAAATATCATGCAGAATGAACCATATAGTTCTTGTGCTTCCCCTGAAATAAAAATGTAGCGTGACGGGACAACATCGTTAAACTGGACTTTTAAAAGGCACACTACAAAAATCGCTACATTTTTGCCAGTTTGATTTTTAAAAACTTTTGCTCTTCTACACATTATCACAAATTAAAAAACGAATCTTTTGCTCCTTAAACTGAAAGAATTGGTTGAAATTTGAGTTTTTGCCAGCCATTTCTTTTCGTGACGGGACAACGAAAGGAGCAGATTTATGAAAAAACTCCTCTCCCGTTCAATGGCTTGCTGACCACATTTGATCAATATTCTTGGCTTTTAAGGTAAGAAAACGCATTTAAAGCACATTGCAATTATTGCATCATAATAGACATGATTTTTTTCATATTAAAAATCACATTGAAAATTGAAAAATGTGACATTTTGGTGTAGCTTCGCTAAGAATCGGTCATTTAAACAGCTAGTTTGTATTAAAGAAGTAGAGAAAAAAGTGTTTTTTTTTTTAATTTTCTTGAATTGTTTAATTGTAATCCAATTTCGTGATAACCGTCGCAAAATTTAAAATATACATAACTTGAATCAAATGTTTGAAAGCAAATTTTTTTTAAAGAAATATCGATGTATCTAACCATAAGTATTATGTTTTCTGTATTTTATACTGTGAGAAAAACCCACAAACAAACTGGTAAATTTAAACTATCAAATTTTAAACCGTCTGGATTTACATTTTCAGCTGTGTGATAATTGTGATGGTTTATCTGACATTTTTCATTTTTTCTAGCACAACATAAAACTCGTAACTGGAATATTTGTTTTTCTTGAAATTTTATAAACAAACTTAAACAATGTTTTATTTTAATTGTTCTATGCTATTGAAGCCATTTCATATTTTGCGAAGCTCCTGGTGCTCTCAAAAATAAATAATTTAAATGAAATACAAAAAAAAAAATATAATCGTTGAAATTTCAGCTTCTGAAGTGTCTCCATGGTAATTGGACGACCCTAAAGGCCTACAATAGATATCTGTTAATAAATAGATTTGAAGAAAAAAATCAGTGCTTATGTTTAATTTTAATGTTTAAAAAAAATTAGATAAAATGTATTAAATTAAATTTTAACGCCAAAATATTCACTGGAAGAGTTGTTAATAATGCATATGTAACCATTTTTAAATGCATATGTAACCGTTAAAATTTTTCAAACATTAAAACGATTCATGTTTAATTTTAAAATTCCGACTAAACGCCATTTTCAAATTCATTACTCATTGTACTCTGAAAAATTGGTCCAAAATTTGAGCAAAAATAAAATTTTAAGACATGACAAAAAAATTTAATTGGATCTTAATTTCTAAAGATAATTTTTAAATAAAATTTCAATCTATCGTTGCAGTGCTGCTTATCTTCGAAATTTAAAAAAAAATATTAAATTAAAAAAAAAATTTCTGATCGAATAAACGGTTAAATTCTAACCAAAGAGTATCAAAAAGACATTATTAAAGATATCCAGAGTCAAAATATTTAAAAGTCTATGAATTCATAGAAATCATTCATTTTTTATCGATAAAAAAATAAATCCAGAGTAAGCTTTATAGTGCATATTTCGTTAAATCACAAAAATTAACATTATCCAATTTATTGAAAATAGTGTACAAACTGTTTAACAAGTATTTCAATGAAAATGATATAACCATTGAAGATTGATCTATTAGTTCCTGAGACACATCTTCTTGAAATAAAATAAAATGTACGATAAAAATTGTAAATGCGAACACGATTAACAAATTAAAATCTTCAATTCACTTATTTCTTTATTTTTAAATAACTGTCAAAGCTGTATTAATTATTAAAATAAGTTTCGATAATCAATATGATTTTACAAGATAAAGGGGAAAAGTAATGTAAATTGGCTGTGGTGGTTCTAGAAAAGACTCTCTGAATATTTCTAAGCAAAACAAAAAAACACACAAATGAAATCCTTTTTTTTATATCTGGGATCTAATCATGTTGAATAATCTAGGATTGTAACCATTTATTAAAATCGATGTTTGTTCAAGCAATATCTTGACTCTGGGAACAAAATCCTGCACATTTTATGGTTTAGAAATTTTATATTTACGAAACCTTGCTAAATTAAAAATAAAGAAAACTTTATGTAAGAATTCATAAATAGATTAGTTTTATCCTGTAAATCTAATCTTAGTCTGCACTAGAATTCAAACATACAAATATTCGAAGCATCAAAAAATTAAGATTATTAAAACATAATTTATTGAAATGATTGAAAATTATTTTTTGAATATCTTTATTTTGAAATGATATAAAATGTTTTTTTTTATAATTTAAGGATTTTATTAGTTGTAATTTTTTTATAATTTTTTAAGATTTGATTTTTTTTTTCAATTTTGGAATTTCTGATTTTTTTGAAATGATCATGTGTAATTATTATCTTAAATTTTTGATGTTTTAAAAGCAAAGAATACTTTATGTAAGAATTCTTAAATCAATTAGATTTTTCCTATAAATCAAATCTTAGTCTGAATTTTGCTACAAGAACTATATTTTACATTGAAACGAAAATTTTAAAAAATGTCCTGTAGTGCGGAGACTCTTAAAACTCCATACAAAAAAAAATCTCAAGAAACGGTCAAGAAAAGGTTTACGAAAAGACTTCTCTTAAGCGGTACGCAGCTGAAAAGTAACAGAAACAAAAAGCGTCGTTTAATATTTCTTCGGGTGCAATATGTGTTGATGAGATTTTGATTTGTTTATTTGAATGCAACTGAAAATAACGTTTGAAAATAATGTATTCGCTTAAATAATATTGAAGAATTGCCTCATGAAGCTGACTGTCAAAGCGCTGAATCTTAAAATGCTGAAAAAAGGGAAAAGCCATTACAATAATCACTTAATTTTTTGGTAAAAATAAATAAATTTAGGAATACTAGAATTCACACATAAAAATATTTAAAGCATCAAAAAATTAAGATTGAAAAAACATAAATAATTTATTGGATTTTGAATAACTTAAGTTTAAAATGATATTTTTTTTTAGTTTAGGATTTTTTAAGTATTAATTTTTTATCAATTTTTTAGTTTTAGATTCTTTAATTTTTGGAATTTCAGATTTTTTGATATTATTCTGTTGAATTGTTACCTTAATTTTTTATGTTTTTATTATTTTTGTTTTTGATTTCTGGCATTTCTTTGTCTTATACCAAAAAAATTTAAATCAAAAATAATGAAAATTTAGAAATTTGTAAATGTAAAATTTTTAAATCTTTAATTAGCCGTTGCGAATATTATTCTGAAGTTTATGTCACTAAACTCTGACCAAAGTCGAGAGGGTTAAAAATCAAAACTACAAACTATGGTTTTATTATTTTAAAAGTGTTTCAAAACACACTTTAAATCAGTACAGTTGTTTTGCATCATTAGTTTTCAAAATATCTAGCTGATGGCGAAATGCTTTTTTCGTGAAAAAAAAACTTTTCGCGGTTCCACGACATGTTACAAAAATTCTAAATATTTTTAAACGAGCCCAAACATGTCGTATATGATTATCAAAGCAGGAAAAACATTTCAAATTTGTTTTCCGAACCGACCTGGTCACTGGTCCTAAAAAGACTTAATCGAAATAAGTTATGAATAAAAAAAATATTGTTTTTAGTTGATTAAACTTTCATTTCCATTCAAATTGTGAAGCTATTTTTTTTTAATATTGTATTTCTCGGATTAGTTTTCAAAAAGCCGTAAGAGCCAATGGTAAACAAAGCCTTTTTTTCCTCGGTATTCGAACTACTTACGAAAAACCAATTTCAAGAATGCTTAAGATTGTTCATGTACACGTCTTTCAAGTTCCCCAAACTAAAAATAAGTGAAATTTTGTTACAATTTGGAGAAATACGAATACTAGTGTCGGAGGTCACGGTTGCTCTCTGTTTTATGGTCAATTTTGAAAAGGTGGCAACATAAACTTTGGAAAATATTTACAAGTGATATTCAGAAATAAGAAATTAAAAACAAATAATAAAGAAATTTTAAAAAATTTCAAAATGCAAATTCTAATCTGTAAAATCCAAAAAATAGAAATGAAATAGTTTAAAAATGAATTATTGATTAGAAATTATACAATTTGAAAATGATGTTTAATTAATTTAATTTCAGAGTTTTTGAATCCGAGCTTAAATTTTTTTTAACGTTTTGCATATTTTTATCATTTTATTTCTTCCTTAAAAAATCGCAAGCTCATGCACAAAGTGAAAATTAGTTGATAATAAGGATTCACTTAGTTGATCTTTCGATTTTTGATATACTAAATAAAAATTGGAGATTGGCCACGTTGGAAACTAAAAAATGTGACCAATAGAAAGCATTTTGGACGAGTGGTTTCGGAAAAAAGTTTTACGAAAAAGTAATAAAAAAATACACACAGATATTTCTCAAGCATTTTTCTCTAAGGCCTCAGATATGTAACTAACCATATTCTTAAAACCAAACCAAAAATTAGAATTGTATTTCTGATAATAGTCGAAATTCACTCAAATGTTTTTCATATTAAATGCTTTCGTTTTTGAAAACAAAATCTAAATATTTTTGAGAAATTATGATAAATTTTGAAAAATTTAGAAAAAAAAAATTTGTTAACAGTTTAAAGGTTTTAATGCAAATAAAGGAGGGCTATTAATTTTACAGTCCAAATTCGACTAGCCGAAGCCTCGATTATCCAAAGTTTTGATTATCCGAAGTTCGAAGGACTTCGGATAATCGAATCAGGAACAAATGAAATCGGCATGTTTTATTTGCTTGTTTTTAACATCAAATTCGGCATCTGCAACCACATTTTAGTTAAATTTGAACAAATCTGGTGTTTTTTTAAAGGTCCAATACACCAAATTTTCAGTTTTTAGCTTTTTGGGTGTTTTTTAATACCCCTGATTCAAGGCGGTTTCAAAAGCACCCAAAGAGGAAAAACTGGAAATTTGGTTTATTGGACCTTTAAAAAAACACCAGAAATATTTCTTGACCTCCATTTGGCCGCCACATTGAATCCAAAAATTCTAAATTATTTTATGATTATTCAGGGGTCATACTTAAGCTCCAATGCTGTTAATCGTTGAATCAACGTCATCGATGTCGATGATCGTTGATTTAAACGTAATCGTAATCGCAGCCATCGTTGATTTAATCGTCAACGTCAACGGACTCGTTGATTTAAACGGCGTTGATCAACGCGTTGATTATCGATAATCAACGAGTTGATCAACGGCGTTCTTTTATAGTTTTGTAGAGTTTTATGAGGAAAGAACGATTTTTTTCATAAATGTTTTGATTGGGAAACATTCTCAAATTGATGTGGCATGGTTGTTTGGGTATCCGGGTGTACCAAGAGTGACCGAAGTGACCGGAATTCAAACGTAATTTAAGCCCTAGCTAATTGCTGGTCACTTCCATCTCCATTTTGGTTCCCAAGTCCAACCAGGATTTTCTTATGTAAATGACACCGAGAACGGACAATGGGGAACCGAGATATTGTCGGATTTTCACCGAAATTATTGTTCCGGCGGGTTCAGTAAGAGTCTCGCGTGGCTAAATATCGACACAATTTGTTTTTCTATGATACAATACTGAATTGACCACATGACCCATGTTCCAGAACCCAGATTAAGATTGGCCAAGATGTCAAACTTCGTGACAGACCGGAGTAGCCTACTGTTATTGATCAATAGTAAAGTAAATCTTTCCCAGTTCCTGAGGGGAACACCCTTGAAGAGTATCGGGGCCGTCATTTACAAAGCGGATTCAGTGGCAGTTCATTCTCAACTTAATGTTAACATGTTAAGGTTAATGTTAACATTCCATAGGTCGCCTTCCTAAGGTGTCGTGATAAGGTCCAGTTTGTGACGATACACTACCTTCCCTTTACTAAGCAATCGATTCCAGAAGGGAAAAGATCACCAGTTGTGTTGGTCCGAGCCGGGATTTGAACCCCGATCTACCGCTTACGACGCGGAAGCGTTACCACTGGGCTACGTGGCTCGATCATGATCAATAAGTAAACAAAATATTAATGACCTACTGTGATTGGTTTTCGACACCACGCGAAAGATTTATCTCTTGGGATTCGATCGAAACTCATTGATCACACACAGTAGGCTACTCCGGTCTGTCACGCAGTTTGACATCTTGGCCAATCTTAATCTGGGTTCTGGAACATGGGTCATGTGGTCAATTCAGTATTGTATCATAGAAAAACAAATTGTGTCGATATTTAGCCACGCGAGACCCTTACTGAAAACGCCGGAACAATAATTCCGGTGAAATTCCGACCATATCTCGGTTCCCAATTGTCCGTTCTCGCTGTCATTTGCACAAGAAAATCCTGGTTGGACTTGGGAACCAAAATGGAGATGGAAGTGACCAGCAATAAAAAGGGGGGGGGGGGCTTAAATTACGTTTAAAATCCGGTCACTTCGGTCCTCTTGATACACCCGGATACCCGAACAACCATGCCACATCAATTTGAGAATGTTTCCCAATCAAAACATTTATGAAAAAAATCGTTCTTTCCTCATAAAACTCTACAAAACTATAAAAGGACGCCGTTGATCAACTCGTTGATTATCGATAATCAACGCGTTGATCAACGCCGTTTAAATCAACGAGTCCGTTGACGTTGACGATTAAATCAACGATGGCTGCGATTACGATTACGTTTAAATCAACGATCATCGACATCGATGATATAAACGCCGTTGATTTCAACGATTAACAGCATTGTTAGGCTCTACAATCAAAAATAAGACAACGAGATCTAAGGATTTTTGCTGTCCCTATTCAGACTGTAGTCCCGATTCGCCTCAGATGACGGTAATTATTTATAAGTAGCCCCTCAGAGCAGTCCGCTCGGAAATTGCTATTTTCGAAGGTTAATAACTTTTTAGCAAAAAACCCAAAAAATAAAGTGTCTTCGGGAAAGTTTTTCCAAATTTAAAGAAGATATTAGTTCTGAAAATTGGTAAGAACTGGTTAGTTATTGCGCCTTCCATTGGTCAAAAACTGAAACAGTTGCTTTTCTCCATACAATTTGACGATTTTGCCCAAACTTGGTGGTCAGTGGTCAGAAAAAGCTCAAATTTTGGAACTTAGGCCAGTGATGGGTAAATCTTTGATTTCAGGGCTAGCCCCAAGCCCCAAGTAAGCCCAGATTTGGACCACCCTAACCAATATAATGCTAAAACTACAAGATAAATGAGATGTTACTGAATGGAACAATGTTCTAATCTGCAGCTCAATTTTTAAATATTGAATCCATAATCTACAAAAACTAAGCCCGGCAATGAACAGGCAAATTACTTAGTTTGATCATTCAATTCTTGATTCTCTATCTTACACATTATTTCTGGGAAGAGAACAAACAATCATTGATTTGAGATTTTTTAAGGTAGTACAATTTAAAAAAAATTGGAAAAATTTCGGGGGGGGGCTGCAGCCCGGTAGCCCCCCCCCCCCCTGGCTACGGGCCTGCCTCCAAAATAGAGCTTGATCGGAAAAAGTTGATTTCGAGTATGAATAACACAGAAAAAAATGTGTAAATTTGAAAGGTATAATTTTGAAAAGTTGAATATTACCTCTTCTTATATATAAAATTTCGACGGTTTTGTTCGAGCGGGTTGTGGCGCTATAACCACGGCAAATAGAGTCCCGGGCATTCGTGGAAATACAATGTCCCATCCCAGAGGGTCCCGGAGTACCAACACTTCTTAGCATGGTGCTCCCAACGAATACAACCAAATCTCGGAGCGTATGGTGGTGTGTCCCCACGCTTCTTCCTCCCCTGTCGATTCAGAATTGTGTTGTTGTTCGAACACTCAGTGCTCAAACTCAACCCAATTACGAGTCATCTCTGCGATACGGCTTTACGCAGTAGGCCTGGCCGCTTTAACGCTTGTGATGTCTCAATGCATTTCAATGCAATGGCGCACTGCAAATGTTAATAAATGACAAGAAGAGTGCTAGGCGTCATCTAACCTAAGGCACTCTCCAGGATCCCTTCGAAAGATTGGCTGCGCTAGGGTCTGATTAGATTAGATTAGATTAGATAAAATTTCGACGGTTTTGTTCGAACGCAAATTAGTTCAATACGGAGCGTCGGAGCGAGGTGCTCTTTGTTGCGTTGTGTTCGTATAAGCCCAGGGATGGTTTATACGCTAATTAATTGGCACTTTGGCCACTCTGGAACCGATTCCGAAAAATCTGCAGATTGTATGGGAAAAGTTACGTTAAATCAAATTTTGAGCACAGGAGGTACAGTCATCCCTCATATTCGGAACAGTTTACAGATTGGCCAATGTTCAAAAAATCATAGCAAATCGATAATTGAACTTAATGATTCGCTTTTACCTTCATTTGAAAGCTTTTCTTTCGAATGCTGTATCGAACAACTGGAAATTTTAACTTTTATATCAAGTTTTTGAAGAAAAACTTTGACCCTCGAAATCCACAAATTCGCAACACTTATTTCTTGCGGATGTAAACAAACTTTGGACCTCTCCAGGAGTACATCTTTTTAACAAAATAATGACTCCACACTAGCGTGGTTCACGTTTCTATGAAAAAGACAAAAGTTGTTATTTTTTCTTGCATCAACCGGAATTTCGTTCTTTTATGTCCCCAGAAGCACTCCTGAAAATTTGAGCCAATTTGGTAAGGTCTAGGAGCTCCAGTTTTAATTTGAAATTTATATGGAATTTTGATTTATTTTCCATGGGAAACTATCTTTTTTTACATTGTATTAGGATTTTTTTTTATAAATCGATGAAATGACTTGATTCTTATAGTAGGAGATAGGTTTTGAACTGGGGAACAACTTTGTAGAACATACCAACATGGTAGGAAGTGACCCTTTAAAGATACAGATACTTTAAATGGTGGCTGGCCCCTTCAAAAGCCACCATCTAAAAGTATCTGTATCTTTAAAGGGTCACTTCCTAGCTTGTTGGTATGTTCTACAAAGTTGTTCCCCAGTTCAAAACCTATCTCCTACTATAAGAATCAAGTCATTTCATCGATTTATAAAAATCCTAATACAATGTAAAAGATAGTTTCCATGGAAAATAAATCAAATCCCATATAAATTTCAAATTAAAACCTCCTAGACCTTACCAAATGGGCTCAAATTTTCAGGAGTGCTTCTGGGGAACGAAATTCCGGTTGATGCAAGACAAAATAACAACTTTTGTCTTTTTCATAGAAACGTGAACCACGCTACTCCACACACTCTAACCAGTGAAACTCAAGCTGAGTGATGTTTTATCCATGGTCTGATAACCTTTTTTGAGAAAATATCAGTTAAATTTAGGTGTTCCACAATTGTGGAAGGCACAATAACATCCCACAATCATGAAACAGGCAATTTGGAGGCAGTATTTTTCTGCTCTGGATAAAATAGTCTTGAAATGAAGTTTTTTGTTCAAAAGGTACTACTTTTACTAGTGAAATTTGATTTGATTTGATTTGATGGGATAACCAACAGGGCCACAAGGATGACCTATGTAGCGGTTGCCTAGAATTACAGTGCCCCTCCGTGTACGCACGAGAGCAAGCAGCAGTCAAGTGCTCTGTGCTCTACCGTTTTTTCGAAATTTTTCGCCGTAGTTGTTAGTGATTACCCGCGAGTTTGCTTCTCCATCATGCCAAAGGCCGGCCGTGGCCGTGGCAGTTCGAGTGCGGCCTCGAAAAACCCGCGAAGTTCGTCTACCGGCCGTGTGCAAAAAGGTAAACAAACCAACGCCGTGTCGGCCGCCATCGCGCAGGGGAGCGTGAGCGCAGATGGAATCGACAAAAAGTATCTACATCCCGGATACGTTCCGAGATCACCAGTGCGAACCCGTTCCGGTACTTCCGGTGCCACGACCAGTGGCACATCAACATCCGCCAACATCCCCATCAGGAACGAGTTCCAGATGCTGAGCGACGACGAAGAACAACAACACCGATGGTAGCAGCTCTACCGACGACGACGACGATGACGGACGTGCACGGAAGAAAGTGTCGACGCCAAAAAGAACAATTCTCCAAAGGAACGTAGACCACCTCAATTTTTGTTTTGGACACGTTGGCGGACGATATTGACGAGTTGCTGGAAGGCCTCGGATATTGTCTGAAAATCGGTAAGTCGTCAGTGCAAGTTTACACATTTGACGAAAAGAACTTCGACCTGGTTGTGGAGAAATTGAAGCGTCAAAACTTCAAGTTTTACACATTCGACCCCGTGCAGAAGACTGCCGTTAAGGTCGTTTTGCAGGGGTACCAAGACCGCCCGATCTCCGACCTCAAGAAGGACCTCTCGGGTGCTGGAATAACGCCGCGTGACATAAAAGTGCTCTCGCGGAAGACAACAGTCACAGGTACACACACATTGTACCTGTTGTACTTCGACCGCGGCACCGTCAAAATTCAAGACCTGCGGCGAACTAAGGCGTTGGACGGGTTTTGGGTAAACTGGCGGTTCTACTCAAAGAACCCGTCGGACGCAGCACAATGCCACCGTTGCCAGAAATTCGGCCACGGCTCGCGGAACTGCAACCTCCCGCCCCGCTGTGTGAAGTGCGGTGAATCACACCTCTCTGAGGCGTGTGCACTGCCGTGCAAAGCGGACTTGGGGGACAAGGCAGAGCAAACGAAGGCGCGCATCAAGTGCGCCAACTGCGGAGGTAACCATACCAGCAACTACCGTGGATGCAGCGCACGGAAAACTACCTCGAGGAGCAGGAAAAGAGGAAGAAGAAAGCAGCAGCGTCCCACCCTCCTCAGCGAAGTACGAGCGAAACCGTGCCGGCAGCTGGTCATCGTACGGTTCCAGCGGACAACTCAGCGTTCCCTCCTGGATGGGGCGATCGTTCGCCAGCGTGGTCGCTGCCGGCAGTGGCAATACGGCCCAGCAAGAAGTTACCGGAGAAGATCTCTTTACCCTGCCAGAGTTCTTTGCTCTCGCAGGAGATGATGACGCGGTTTCAGACCTGCCGTAACAAGGCGGAGCAATTCCTGGCCCTTGGGGAGCTGATGATCAAGCACATCTATAAAGGATAAAATACTGTGATCTAGTTTTAAGCTTTTTCTATTTCTATCCCCTTTCCCTTGCAATTTTAGTAAGTTTTTTTTATATTTTTCTTACTCTTGGTGACACCTTTATTTACAAGCAATAACTGTTCCAAAATGGATCATGATGTAACACACAGCTGTAAGGAACTCCAAAACTCTGTTATGTACCTCAAAAGAACTTATTGTATCTTGATTATTCACCAATAAAACCGAATTGAATTGAATTGAAGAATTACAGTGGCTCAGACTTAAAGGGAGCATCTTCAAATTACTGCCGTATGAAGGGCCAAAAGGGGGTGGTTGGACGCGAACAAGCAAAATCACTCACGGTGTCCTCAGGGGAAGAGAATCTCCTTCCGACAGTAACCTCCAATAACTCCGAAAAAAGTCTGACAAAGCTGAAAAACAGGGCTCGCACCCTGTTGGGGGCCTAAAAGGGCGTGGCAGACAGCTGGAGACTGACAGGGGTCAATAGATGTAGTAATTAGACAATCCTTAAGAATTGTACAATTAATACGCTATTTTCCCCTTGTGACGTAGTTCTGGTCTTCCACTATCTACATCCAATCTCCGCCATTACAGCATACCGTCCACTGCCCTGATGCTCCCTCCCCGATCCCCGGCTTTGATTCTAACTACTAATAAAAGGGAAAAACATAGATGAGAACGAACAGGTCATTGCGGGTGGAGAGCAAATCGAGCTCAGTATCCCCTCACAAAGACTGGTAGTAAGTGTTAAAAAAGAGTGAAAAATATGAAGAAAGATAAGAAGAAAAATGAAAAGATAGTATGTCAATGCGGATGGATCGATGATCCCCTCACAAGGATATTAATGAAACAGATGGTAGAAAGAGCAAAAGAAGAAAAGAATATCAAGAAAAAGATATATAAAATAAGGATCAAAAGACATCAATATAGAGAAATATTCAACAGATTACTTCAAATATTGGCGTGGATTATCTTAAATGGAATGTGTGTATGTCAGTGTAAATGAAAGAATCTTCTGATATTTAAAAGGAAAGATCTCACCAAATCAGATATCTTGGGCTTCAGTCCATTTGATCGTCTGAATCTTCGAATTAGATGGAATCTCAAATTTTAGTCATCTGCAGTTCCTGCAGCTCTTCTGGTTCTGCACGATCGACAGCATCAAGTTGAACCACCCGACAGCACCTAATAGAAGGTCATCACTCGGCCAATTCGTTCTGGTGGTAGGAATCGTGGCCGTGCTCAGCGCTTATCAAACGGGAAGCATTTCTTCGGAATGGGACTGCTAAAAATCATTCCTCAAACACATGCAGTTGTTCACTGGATTCGGGCAGGATCAAGTGAGAACCACGAAATTCCTTCGCCGATGGTCACTTTGTATGTTTAATTTTTTCCGCTGTCTCTTCCTTTCCGCTGACGACAACCATGAGTCACAATTTAAAAATTTCACCGAAACTACCCAACATTTCTTATTGCCACTACCGGTATGCGGTATGGATGGCCACCGGAACGGACAAAGGAATTTCCGTAAATTCACAATAACAAAATAAAGATTATCAGAAAAATTAGAGAATTTTGAATCGAAGAAAAAACATGACGCAGCAAAAACTTTTCGCGCCCGCACGCACCGATTACTCACTACTTTTACTAGTGAAATAGCTAGAAAATGTCCAAACAAAGGTCCTAAAAATAGTAGGGTCCAGAGAAAAGCAGCATTTGGCAGGCTATTGACAAATTATCACAAAAGTGTTCCGAATTTGTGGGTGTTCCGAATATGTGAGATGACTGTAATTCAGCCAAACAAGCAAGATACGTCAGGAAACCAAAAAAAGGCAGGACGAAGTTTGCCGGGAAGAGCTTGTTTATTATGTAATTTTACCTAAATTTAGAGTGAAAAACGGACATTACACCAGAAGTAGTAAAATTACACATTTAAAGAGATAAAATTACACATTTTCTGACATAAAAAATGTTCCCCTTTCCAGATGTAATATTACCATGTTTTTTTTCTGTGAAATTAAATGTTGGGTAATACGAGACAAAATTTAATTTTGTCTTATATGTATCCATGAAAGACACAATTAGATCAATGACAAGTTACATAAAACTAAATCAGTTAATTTTAGAAGTGTTGGTTTAAGCTCATGTTTTTCTATTTTCGAAATCTCATTTGATGGTATTAAAAAACATGTTTTCAGCTGCCTAGAAATATAATTTGGTTGCATTTTTTCAAAAATGGGTGGCACGATCCTTTATATTTGCTTTTGTCAAATTGGTCATATTTGGGGTAAAGACACCGTTTGCTTAATAAATGCAAATTTAAAAAAAGTTAATAAAAAATTAAAATAGCATTTTATTTGGTCTGATTCAAAAATGCATGTTTTTGGTTAACAATTATAACTAACTTATTCATAACAGACCCGAAATTTCAGTTATTTTGGTTTATCCGTTCTTGAGACATCGGTAAATAAACCGCGTTGCAAGTTTGACAGTTCGTCATACTAGTATCAAATATTCAAAACTAAATTCACAGATGTAGTATGCTTAAATCATTAAACATATTAAATATAGACAATAAAAAAACATGTTAATATTGCATCTTACAATTGTGTAATTTTCCCTCTAAAAATGCGTTAATTTACTACTTTTTCGTTGTATTGTGACATTTTCAGTCTAAATTGAGGTAATAATACATCATGATAGATGTTATTTCAAACCTACCGATTTTACATTTCCCACAAATTTACACAAATTTTCACTGTGTATTGATGATCATTTCAGATTTGAGCATGAGCATGAGCATGAGAGATATTGATGATCATTTCAGATTTGATAGAAAAACAAATTTACAGTCAAGTTAACTGTTTTTCATTAAGCCAAATCAAACCATCCACATTAACGACCCCATGTCTTCTGTGCTCTCTATTGCAAGTTTCTGCTCAAACCAAGGAACCCGAAGGCTTGGGCATCCAAACCTCTTTCTACTCCAAGGAACCTTCCACCCCAGGGATCGAACTGACGACCTTTGGATTGAGAGTTCAACCACCGCCAACGATTCCACCGGAGCAGGCTTGGTTTGGTGTGTTGTTTGTACACAGAAATATATAATGTAAATTTGGAAGCTGTTATTTTGGGAGGTTGAATATTACCTCTTTTATGATGTAATTTTACCTCAATTTAGACTGAAAAACTGACATTACACCAGAACAGTGGTAAAATTACACATTTCCAGAGGAAAAATTACACCTTTTTTCTGACAGATGTACCCCTTCCCAGATGTAATATTACCATGATTTTTTTTTCTGTGTACATATAGTAGGGAGATAATTCCCACACATAAATTGACTTATGGGCCTAACAACAACCAAGGCCGGGATCGACGTTTTACTTCCTCATCCGATAGAAGGTTGGAGCAGATGGGAATCGAACTCAGAATCATCCGCTCACAAAGCGAACAGCGTAACCATTCGGCCACGCACTGTCACTATTCATTAAGATTTTATATAAAGAAAGAATGCTGATAAAGTATGTGCACATCATTCATGAATGAACTATTTTTTTATGTATCTTTATTTTTTGAAAACAACATTGGTCGTATTTTTTGACTCATATCCACATTACTCTAATTCAAATTAAACTTTTGCAGTTATTTTTCCTTTATAGTGAAACGGGAAGAGACCACAATATTCAGTCCAGAAAACTTGTCAAATCGACGCTGTCGTGCTATCTTGTCGCACCCGCCATTTCGACGTTCCGAGAAAAACGCGTTATAATGTTTGACCTTGAAAAAAACAAAAACGAAAGCACGCAATGTAAACAATAACAAACACGTTTTGTTTGGCTGACAATTCTGTGCATTTTGCCGAAGTTTGGTTGAAGTTGGTTGCTGAAGTCCCGAGTTATAATTTCAAATGTTTACGGTAGTCTTACTTGTACGATCGTCAAACGCGTTCTGACCTGAAATCCTTTTGGTCAGTTGTCGCATTTACATCAATTTTCAGTGAGTGACAAGATAGCACGACAAGATTGAAACTACTTTCATATGTAAAGTGTCAGAAATGCACGGAGTTTTCTAGGATTTCGTTGAATATCTCAGGATTGAAATCAAATTTTGGGTATCTGTGAAGGTAAAAGGCGAGGCATTGTTAGCTGCACAAAATGCACTTGCGATAAGTAAGCACGACGGCGACGTAATTATGTATTGTGTTGTGTTATCAAAATGTAGTAAATACGACAAGAAACAACTTTGTTAAAGGTTACAAATCATTAAACACTAAACAAAAAGTAAGAAATATTAAAGAAGTCTTTTAAATTTCACTTTTCTTTGGATTTTTTTTACAAATATTCATCAGATGTATCCTTTTTTCAACCAAATAGTTTTGAATGAAAGTTTCTGTATGATTTAATTGTTATTTTATTTGTGTTTAAATATAAACAAAATGTTAGTGAAGGTGTTTAAAACATTATGATTTAAAACACAAATTTCATTGCTACTTTAAAATGCATTTTCAAAAGTAAAACTTTCATGAAATTTCTTTATTTTCATGAAAATGTGACTTTTAAAGATTGCAACAATAATTTTTAGTCCATTTTCGAGTTTTAATCATCTATTGTATCCATGTTCTTGGTTTAGATTTGCTTTAGAAAATATCATATTCATTTATAACAACTTAATAATACCCTTAATAATCACAAACCTGCAAAATTTTGAATGCATCAGCTTAATGATATTTGTAAACACAAAAAAAATATAATAATTGTTTTATTCTTGTAAAAAGTATATTTTAATACGTGTTTTTATGATGTAAATTTATGAATAAAGCCCATATGTTAGAAAACTCAGTTAAAAACATAATTTTCAAAATGTTTAGCGATTTGCAACCTTCTACAAAGTTGGGTTTTGTCTAATTTTGCACATTTTGATGACAACAACAACTCATCATTTGACAAATTTCATAAACTGTTATTTAAAAAAAATCCAATTAATGATAAAGGAATTTAAATTAAAAAAAAATAAAAATAGAGATCTCAGAAATTTCTCGATTCGATTTTCTCAGCTTGCCAATGCTTGAAATTGGCAAGCTAAGAAAATTTCTTTAAAGACAAATTTGAAAGCAGCGTACCTATTTTTTCTGAAAAGATAGAGATAGAGATCTCAGAAATTTCTCGATTCGATTTTCTCAGCTTGCCAATGCTTGAAATTGGCAAGCTAAGAAAATTTCTTTAAAGACAAATTTAAAAGCAGCGTACCTATTTTTTCTGAAAAGATTGTTCTTGAAAATACGCCGTGCAAATAAAAAAACAAGAAAAGATATTCTTAGACCGAAAATTATAATTGATAACATTTCAAACTAAATAAAAAAATTAATAAAAAGGATCTTCTATAATTTTGGGCCTTTATGCTAAGACATCCCACATAAATTTTCCACAAACAAATGATATCCAACATCATCTATCTATCTCTGATTTTAAGTTCCTTCCGTTCTTCAAAAAATAAAACGCAAGGGAGTGTTCCAATATTTGCCCTTTGGAGAAAAAAAAACGACCCAGCGCACACCTGTCGGCTCTAGTTGACAACGTCGCCGCCCGTGGCGCTAGTAGTGTGACACACGCACAGCGCTCATTCTTCGGCACACGCGCATTTCCCATTCCCAATTTCATCCTTCGCCTCTCCATTCTAATCTCTCCGGGAGGCAACCTAATCAAAAATCTATCAGCTGCTCAAACACGGCGTGCCATGACAGGACCGTGCAACACCTCTAGGACCCATAAGGCACACACACATTCCCTCTACTTTTAATAACAATAAAAAAACGAATGTTAAACATGCAGCAGGCCGTGGATAAGGATTTTTTCTGTTCATTTTCGATTTAAAATTCAAAACTGAAAGAAAATACGGGCTGCTTTGTTCTTCTTGCACGTTCTTGAGCGTTCATGACCAAAACGAAAGCTGCCAAGTTCAATGTCACTCAAAACGTCTTGAAACGAGAAAAAAAAAACTTTTTTTAATTATTATTCGCCGTGAAATTGTTGCATAATGGAGATTTTGTTTCTACCGCCAAAGTCGTAGAAGTAGTTTGCACGTGGCCCGCAAGATGCAAGACATTTTTGAAGAACGTCGGTAAATGGAGAAAGCAAGATTAGGGATTAAGATTAGAGGTTCACCGTTCGTTGAACTGCAATTGAGCGTGCAGTGACGGGACAACAGAGAACGCACACGCGTTTTTCTTAAATGCACTATTTTTCTGTGCAAGACAAGCTTTTCCTATGCTGATTCTTTCGGTTTCTTTTTTGATTTGTTTGATTTGATATGCCATGCAAAGCAGCTGGCGGTGAAGTCTGGTTTGAATGCGATTCTCTCAACTGAGCCTTATGTTGATCCGTTTTCCAAATAATGTAACGAATCATTCATAATTTGGTCAAACTCAAAATCAGTACATTTATTCATAACCTGAGGATTAAGAAAACCCAATGCATTACAATTTCTTCACGAAACAAAGATGCACCCAGGATATCATCAATCCTGCCCCTGCCTCGAGCCTTGATAAACATGATCCACTGCTCCACGAGTCCACGTTTTATCATGCTCGTTCCATTTCTTCGTTTTGCATGCACTCGAGCTCAAAATTAATCCCGACAACAAGCCCCATAACAAATTACCCTCAGCCGAACCAGTTTGCGGGCTCGATCTGCAAGATGAGCCACATTTATTATTGTCCATGCTCATCGCGATTCATAACCTCAACCTTGGCGCTGTAACTCCTCACGTAACCTCGACATTTCTTTCCTCAGCTGACCCCTGAGTCCAACTGAATTCGAGTCGATTCGAGGTCAAAGCCATCAAGCCAAAACTTGCCTTCCAGGCTCGGTGCATCATGCGGAAGTCCGCGATCATCGCCGGGTTGGTCGCGCCGGATGCGTCCCATCACGCGGGGCTCGGACGCAATTATGCAATCATTTTGGGGAGGACAAGTTCAGAACCGGGCCGCGCGCCAATCTTGCCGCAAAAATGACACCCGAATAAAATATGCAAATTGCCTAATGAGTTTCGCTGCCGTTCTTAAGTTGGGACTAGTTCTCCGAAGAGCTGGCCGCATCCTTCTCGTGCTCCGTAATGGTGGCCAAATGTCCGGAATAATGTGCGAAAGCTGCACCGTTATAGACGTGTTCTTGGTTTTTTCTCCTGATCGTTCTGGGTTCTCCTGGTCAGGCTGATGGTTCTGTTGAACTTTTGGGCGGTAGACACGCGATTTGGACCTGGTGAAACCGTGGGAATTTGCTTTTTGTCCGAAATACCCGGGAGCGATTCTTGAGCTGCTGGGGCTGCTGCCGGACTTCTTTGTGCCACGAGGAACGGAACTTGGCGTAAAGTGGTTAAGTGGCTCAATTGAGTTGGCGAGTTTTTAAGGCCTTTTTTCATGGCTAATGTCTATCTTTCCCTTATGTTTGCAATTCAATGGTCATGAGTTTGAATCCCGAAGATTCAATTATTAAATTTTGGTCGTAGAAAAATACAAAAATACAAAAATACAAAAATACAAAAATACAAAAATACAAAAATACAAAAATACAAAAATACAAAAATACAAAAATACAAAAATACAAAAATACAAAAATACAAAAATACAAAAATACAAAAATACAAAAATACAAAAATACAAAAATACAAAATACAAAAATACAAAAATACAAAAATACAAAAATACAAAAATACAAAAATACAAAAATACAAAAATACAAAAATACAAAAATACAAAAATACAAAAATACAAAAATACAAAAATACAAAAATACAAAAATACAAAAATACAAAAATACAAAAATACCAAAATACCAAAATACAAAATCTTTGCTCAACAATTTTTTGTGTTTTTAAAAGTTAATTTTTGTCATTGATTTGAAGACAAGAATTCTCATGGCTTGCTTGATTTTATTGATGTCTTCTTTTCCTTTTTCATAGCTTGTAATAACCCTCAATAAACCAATTTCCTAGAATCACGACTAACCCAAAAATAAAACTCAAAACTGTTTTAAGTATCACTGTTTCCCGCTGCCTGATCACTGGGTCAGTCAGTCAGCCAATCCTTCCGATATCCCTTACCGGCACCCACGGATAATCACCAATCATTTGATCGCCATCCCACAATCGCCTATAAATCGCCTTTTAATGATATTAATTTTAACGCGCTGCGCCGTTCAGATAACCTCCTCCCGCATGATTTATGGCTTGCAGCTCCCGATTCGCTCGATCCCCAGCGCGACCTTTGACCGCGAACAGCCGGATTCCAGCCGGAACGAATCGGGCCGTCACGGTGCTGTCGTGGCGAAGGAGTCAACTAGGGGGTCGTCCATAAACTACAGTTCGGTTAAACTTTTTTTTAAGAAGACGTCAACTAAGAAAAAATGAAATTTTATGGAAATCATCAGAAAATCATTCACGCAATTCAAGGATGATTCCCTGTGGGGAAGTTTCGGGACTGCGTACAAAATCGTGCGGCGCTCGTCTGTGATCTTTCGGGTCCTTTTGGCCTCTTTTGAGACCCTCTGACCGGCATCGTTATATTGATATTTTATTGCTCTTCACGCCCCCTTCGGAAGGTCCGGCCTCGAGATCTAAGAGCAGCAAGATTTGGTTCAAAGGTAGAGGTAAGATTTTCGCTTCAGGGCTAGAGATTTCAGTCTGGGCAAGAGACGGTGACGACGACAAAAAAGGACACAAAGAATTAGTTGGGTGCATCGCTACGAGGTCGAAGGTTTGGTCAAGATTTTTGTTCCCATTTTGTCTTATGACTATCATTACCGCTAATAATAATATTTTTATTATTATTTAGAACTTTTTAGGGGTGAACCAGGTCCGAACGGGATTCTACAGCGAATGCACCAGTTTAAAACAGAGCGCCAGAGACCTCTTGAACAGGGTATCGAGTTTAACTAGTTTATTTCTATTGTTGTTGTACAGAAATAACTTAACTTTTTTGAGATCCAGGTTCAACCTTATAATTGAGCCCCGCAATTGAAGAATGCGAAATATACATTTAAGTGAAATTTTCATTTTTGGAAGCAAAATCATGCAAGTTAATCAGCTCTACATGGTAGAAATCTTTACAGTTATACAAAGAAAGCTAGTTTGAGTCGACACCATGCTGCAGCTATCCTTCTAAACAACTACCTTCGTTCAGCAAAAAAAAAGCTGAAAGACATTCCTGAAAGTCCTTCGCCACGCGCGTGAAGATTCATCACTGCTGCAGCGACCCTGTAATTGAAGGACCCAAAAAAGGGCGCAGCACCCCCTAATTGCATCACCGACCCGAGTTGACCCATGGCCTCTGTCCAGTTCCAACCCACTCCGGTCAAACTAATTTGCGGTTTCGTGTCCAAGAAAAAAGGTCCATTCATTGATGGTTCTCGAAACTCGAACTCAAAAAAAAAAGATCAATCGCTTCCTAGAGCTCTAATTTAAACTAGGAAATTATAGAGATCAAGCGGGTATCGGTTATTTCCGGTTCAGAGACCGTTTGATCCTGGCGCTTTGTTGGTCCAATCGGGCGGGCAGTCGGTAATATTGATGTGCGAAAATGGCAGTTCCAAGTGTGCCGAAAGTGTGTGCCAGGCTGCCAATTTGGGAGCCCCGTTTTAGGGCGAAAATTGATTGATCAGATTGGATCTTTGGGTTGAGTGATGATTTACGTAATCATTTTGGCGGCAAGCTGTTTTGAAATGTTTTCCAGGAAAAACAAATTTGTTGGGCTTGATTCTTCTAACTATCGCTTTGAGGCGGATGCGTTATCACTATGTTACATAAATCGGTTAAAAATACTTGTAAATCTGATATTTGGTTTTTTGTGATTTGGTTTTTTTGTGATCTTGCAAGGAAAATTGTGGGGAATTGATTTGAGTTGATGTGTCTGCCTGTGTGGATCAATCGGACCGCGCACTGGACTCACAATCCAGAGGTCGCCGGTTCGAATCCCGGGGCGGACGCAAAAAATTCTAAGTGTAAATATAGGTATTCGGTGCCCTCTCCCCGTGCCCATACCTTCACACTTAGGAGACCCGGGAGGCGGAGTCTTGTCGCAAAAAGAACAATACACGCCTGTGGATCCGTTGACGAAACCGCAAGGTTTAAGAGGGCCACATTATAAGGTGTTACGTCGATTCCGTTTTTTTTTTTTTTGATGTGATAACCAACAGGACCAGATGATCTATGAAGCGGTTGTTATAGTGGCTCAGCCTTAAAGGGAGCATGGAAAATTTTGGGGACTACCAAGAAAAAAACATGTTGTGCTTGCTAGCTTCCTACTTGGCTAATTACTACTTTATTTCCGATGAAAACACTTTTGTAAGCTGTAATTGAACTTCAAAGTTCTGATATGCCAACATTTGGTGCCCGACGAAAACCTAAACCTAATCGAATAGCATTACAGTAATTCTACTTATCAGCACTCAAATAACTGTAAGGTTGGTCGTCGTTGATCCTGGCAGTTCAAGGTCACCCACGATAGACACGAACGACGAAACAAAGAGAAACGCCAAAAGTAACTTTTTCACAGGGCTGCGGAGTCGGGTCATATTTGAAGCGACTCCGACTCCGGCTTCGGCTTTCCACATACTGATGACTCCGGCTCCTACTACGACTCCGGTCTACCAACTCTAGCTGACTTCGACTCCGGCTCCAGCTTTCTACGAATTGTTTACTCCGGCTCCAACTCCGACTTCGACATCTAATCTTTAATTAAAATATTTAAAAAAAAATTAATTTATCACATCACTCACATTTCAGAACACACTTCCGCGAATACTGTAAACCGGGGTGACATTTATGTTCAGGGTGTTTTGCAAAATGAAAAATACCTGTTATATAGACGTATCCAGTTTGAAATGGCCGCTATGTGGCCAATGGTGTTAGAAATGACAGCTTCCATGTATTTGAATATGGGAGCTCAGGAAAACTCAATTTTTAAGCAATAAAATGATTATTTATGATAAAAGTATTGATTGATCAGGTGCACAAAATGTGTCTAGAATATTATTTTAAAAAACTGTTCGAAAAATTTGCAATTGAGATAAGTACACCATTCGATTCAGCCGGAATTTTGGGCACCAAAAATATATAGTTTTCATATGTTAAGTGTTTTATTTTAGAAGAAAATTAACAAAAAGTATGAAAATCGAGACATTTAGTATGGGAGCTGTCAAATCTCGTACCTGTAACGTAACGTACCTGTTTTTGCCTTTCTTACTAAAGAAAGGTATAGGTTTTACTTTAAGCCAGGACGTCATTTCCAGCTTCGTAAATATGTCGATTCAGCATGAATTTTAAACCGAAAAATCGCTAAAAAATCACACTGCATCGATTTTCGACGCTTCGTCGCCAAGTCGTCAAGTTGAGCTTCGAATACTGGCGCGAGAATGCTGGCGCATATGTTTCGGCTCGACTTACACTCGTTCGTAGTAGCTTTTCTACCGATGTTTCCTTCAACATGTAAGATATCGTAGCTTTTCGGTTTCTTTTGCTCTGTCCGTTTTTGCATAACTGTCCAATGTTAATGCAAAAACTTTTTTGACATAGGACATTCATCCGGTTACAATCAATTTGTTTCCCGTGTGCTCCTAAAATCGCCTTTAAGTAGGCTTCATTTGTCGTGTCGTTTTATTAAACAGAGTTCATTGGATTGGATAAGGTATTGCGATTGAGTGTGTAGTGGTGCGGTTGTAGAAATATCTATCTCTGACTCTCTCACTTTCGTAGACGCTGAATGGCAAGCTTCCCACTGTGCGGTTAACTCGGTTTTGCTTTGCGCCTGCTTTGTACGGTTTTTGGGCTCGTACCAAAACTAGAAAACCAAAACCGCGGTGTGTGTCGTCACTTGCGCATTGGAAGCTAAGAATTTGTACGATTAAAAATATTCGATAGGTGAAAATTGTGTTTTCAATTTCTTTTAGAAAACACATAATTAATAATACCTTGCTTTCATCATAAGATTTTTTGTATCAAGTCGATGTTGTGAATTGAGAGAAGTTATATTCTTTAGTAAGAAAGGCTCTATCTCACCCCTGGTGGGATTAAATCGGGTTTTTTGAGATAAACAAGTCGTATTGCTGGATTAAGCCCTTTCTATATCATTGATGATTGGAAGGCACGCCGTCGAATATTTTTAAGGCTTATGATAGAAAATCATTTCAATAAATGAAGCCCTTCCTACATCACCGTTGATCGGAAGGCACGCCGACGGAGAATTTCTGGAGAATCGCGGTCGAATTAATACTATATTTAAATCCCTAGATAGCTATCTTTCCGCAGCCGGCTGCCTAAGATTTTTAAAATTTCAACCGATAAACAAATTGCTTATGGTCGCATCACCTACCACAGTGAATCCTGACCTCATACCCATCTTACTAACCCCTCAAAACTCATGTGATACTTTGTCGGAGACACAGTCGATTTGGCGGTCCCATCACTCAAGTATCGGACTAACATTCCCATCCACTTCCCCGTGTCTTACCTCTGGTCGTGGCCGGCGTCGGTATTGATCAGCATGATAGAGACCTTTGAAAATTGCGAAGGGGTGATGATTGGTTCCTACTTTTCATCTGTGGTCCACGGAGCAATGTTTGGGGGTCCTGGTCAATAACGAAGTAGTAGCTACGGATAGACACCAATGCTATGCTATGCTATGCATCTGTGTCAATTTTTAGCGACCCATTAGTACCCGAGCCTGATGTTGGTGAAAAAATGTTTTTCATTCAAAAATTACATTTTGAAATCGCTAATAACTTTCCAGGATCGAGTTTTACAGCTTTGGTATGTTCTTCAAAGTTGTAGAGCATTAAATTTCCAATGAGATTCTAACTTTTCGGATAATTTGGATAGAAACAGCGCTCCTTGTAGATTAAACTATAAGAACATTGATTTTTTTTTCATACATTTTTTACAATTACATTTTTTTCCATACAAACTTCACCTCCGAGTATTAATGGATAAATGTTGACCAATTTTGCTCATATTTGGCCCAGAGTCCTAAAATAGCTCAAGGAACAATAACCAGCTTGTGGAGCGAGGTTTCGAAAAAAGTCACATATTCTGGGCACCCTACTTATTATTCAACTACTTTGAATTTACATTCATTTTTTTTTGTCAATGAGCTAGCTACACTAAATTTCAATTCGACTATTTTTAAATAAATTGTAAAAGAAAGCTAGCCTGCATACTGTTAGGCTGATTTTTTTTTAAAGAAACACAGTAATTTTCAAAGATAGGTTTTGAAATAAACAATTTTCAAGTAAACTATTTTCTAACGCTCTTTGAATTTGTTTGAGAAGACCTTCATGGACATTGTGCGATCCAGCCCAGTACACACTTTAAACATGTAAATCATGACAAAATTCTGATATTTGAAAAATAAATTAAAATTATTTCACCCCGATTCTAGGCATTTCAAAAAAATAGACTTGTTCAAGGATATTATTTCAGGATTCACACTTTAAATGTTTTGTAGAAAAATTGTAAACATTGAGGTTATCAATATTTCTAATAAATTCAATGATTATTTCAAATTTAGTTTCAATTTATTTTCAATATTTTTCGTCATTCTCAAATGTTTTCAGCACGACACTTTGATTTATTTTTATTTACATACTAAATGAGCCAAGTAGCAAATTGATATAATAGTTATTTATTGGTAGAGTATTACTGTAAAATTTACAAATGTTTTGAAAACATTTTTTTTTTCGTTAAGTACTGATAGTGAACCTTTACTTTTCCTATTTAAAAAATGATCTACTTAAAACCATCAAGGCATTCGCTATCGGACAAAAAGATGAAGGTGTGTATATTTTTTTAGATAGAATTTGATAAAATTTTGTCAAATTTTTATTGAAAGAATACATAAATACAAACAAAAAGAGACAGTAATGAATCATTTTCATATGCTTTAATATTTTGACTACATAGCCACAATTGTTTACTATTTTATGAGTTATGACACTACAGTGTATACAAACATTGACAAGGGAGGATTAACAGATTATCATTCAGTGATCTTAGTTAAACAACATAATAAGAGCTTTCCAATCACAACAAAAAGCTTCGAAAACATTATGACATATAATAAAAAATATCTTGAACCAAAAAATAAATTAAATAAAAAACGTCAACGTAGAGCACGCGATTCAATAAACAAATTTAAAATATTTAAAAAAATTAGAATTAACCTTAATTATAACAAATATTGAACAATAAATATGTTCATAAATTATATTAATTTTTTTGACAACTCCGACTCCAGCTCCGATTCCGTGTCTATCAGAATATTACGAATCCGGCTCCGACTCCAGCTCATACCATTTAGCCGACTCCGACTCCGACTCCAGCTATTCGAGTTTTGACGACTTCGACTCCGACTCCAGGTCTCCAAAAAGACCCGACTCCACCGACTCCGACTCCACAGCCCTGCTCTTAACCCTCTCACGCCCATGGTTACTCCAGAGCACCAAAAAATTTTGTCTTCAAAAATAAATTTCTCTGCATCCATGCATTTTTTTAACCTGGTTCAACCTGCATTATTTTATATAGAATGTTAACTTATCATCATTAAAATTTCATCCAATTTGGTTCATCCAGTTACGAAAAATGAGCATGAGCATGAGCATGGTTGACTGCCAATGAGCTGCTACTCCGTTATTGACGGATCAGCTGAAGTTACACAATGAACCAACAGATGAGTAGTGGGAGCTAATCATCCTCACTGTATAACCCCTGAAGATCTCTGCTTTAAGTCAATACCGGCGCCCCCAAGGAGATGCAGTTCAACAAAGGTAGGAATGTTAGTCCGATAGTTGAAGTTGCAGACTCATCAGACACAGAGTTTGTCGCTCTATACCTGTTGACACCGCATGAGACCGTTGAATCCACAGCATCTCCTTCAAGCATCACGGGAAGTGGGGGAATTGTGTTAGTAGGGGAAGGAAAGGGAAGGTCAGGATTCATCTTGGTAGATGATATGACCAGAATGTGAACTGTGAACCATAATCGTTGCCTTCTTAGCTACGACGCTATGAGAAGGACTTATCATTCGCGTATTTTTTTTTACTTCTTACCGCCGGCGTGCCATCCGAGCAACGATGCTTTGGGATGGGCTTTCAAAACGAAATGAAATTTGAATTAACGCATATTATTCGTTATCATATAAACCTCAAAAAGTGCCGATAAACCGAACTGTTTCAATCGATTTAATGAAATTCTTCGCGCATGACTTCTTTGGAACAAACTTCACCACGAATTGACCCAGTCCGGACCGCGAACAACCGGCTCAACAACAGAAAGAAAATATATACACGACGACGCGAAGCCTTCTACCAAAATTTTCTAGCACTTTCTCGTGGATTCTCGCGCATCGATTCTGCAACCGATCTCCCTCACGAATACCACGCGACTGAGGGCCAAACTCCCAAGGACACCACGTGACACTTTTGTTCAATGAATTTCAGAATCTTCTAGCACTTTCTCGCGGATTCTCGCGCGTCGATTCTTCATCCGATCTCCCCCACGAACACCACGCGACTCTGGTCCATCCATTTACGAAAAATGAAGAAAAACGAAAAAAATTCTCGATTTTGCTCTGGGCGGGAATTTTTAGGTGATTGTAGACAGGTCACAAATTGCTTCCAAGCCCAAAAATTTTGGTCGAAGTAAAAAAATCCAAACATTCAAATTACATCCACTTAACTCAGAATAGTAAATTTGGTTAAAATCATTAAGATGTTTAGAAAAAACGTCGAACCTTTTCGTCGTTATCTACAACCAACTGATGGCCTAACTACAATGACTAAACATAGAAATAAATTAGTTGGAATTGGTAAGTTGTTCTTAACTTACGGCTGTTTTTTTAATTCTACAATCAAATAAGAAAACTTTCTGGGCTGTACGTTGCAAGTTATTAGTTTACCTTTGATATGGAAACTTTAATTTAGAGTAGATTTTCAAGAATTTCAAATCTTACGTCAAGTCACTAATTTGCGTACTTTTCTATTGTCGAAGCCCAGATTCCTTCCCATGGATTAAAATTTCTATACTGCGAAGAATTTATTTTAGATATTGCATAACTTCTACTTTTATAAGATTTTATCATATATGTTTTCTCTTCACAGTACATACACACCACGAAGAAATAGTAATTTTCTGCGATATCAGGACTCATTTCCTGTCCAGCTGAGCTGAAATTACACCACACGTAACTCGAAAATGCCCAATCATTTCCGTCGAACTGGACGCGTGGTCTTATCAGCTTGCACGCAAAATAAATTGAGCCCTTCCGAAAGTAAGCTAATTGTCAGCTGAAACTCCGATAACCTGTCTTTTCGCAGACCAGCTGGCAAATTACATGCCTTCATCAACCCAAATCGCGCTACTTCCTTCCGTCCTTCCTGACTAGGACTAGTTTCTCCGAAAACAAAAAAAATCGGTCCCGCGATACTACTACATACTACTACTACCGGTGCAATTTCACCCCGCCGCGGGAAGATAGTGCACGGTTAATGGCCCACCACGTTAATTACTGTAATTTTTTGCGCAAGAGAAAAATGATCGAACATCCATTTGGTGTCCTTTTAGCGCGAACTCTTGCAGCGGGTTGAACAAAAACACGAAAAAGACAACGAATCGATTTAATTATGCGTTTATGCTCATATGTGATCAACTTTCTTCGAGCATACCTGCCTTCAGACGTCCGGAGATCGACCACCGCCGCCACGCCACGTGGTGACCGCGGAAGAAAGTTCCAAAAAGTGGCCAAAAAATGTTGTTGTTTCTGCCGCGATAACAATTACACGTAATTATAGATTTTCGTGGACCACGGCGAAGGTTCGCCGAAAGGGGAACTGACCCCGCACTCGCACTACTGATGGATAACTCAACTTGGGTGAGGAGAAGGAAGTGACACGTCGTCGGCGGCTCCGCCGCGTGAAAGCGCACCCGTGGGTGCCCCCGGAGATTGGACATTTCGCGCTGGACATTGTCAGGTCATCGTCGATGGCACTTTAAGGCGTACTACAAACAAAATATCAATTCATACGAACATACTTGATTTCTCCGAAATTGAGCAAAATGTGATTGAATCAGTCCACCCAAAATAATATTGAAATCCTTTTTTGTAGAATCCATCCCAAAAGCAGAACATCGATCGCGTGCATCGTAAATATCTCAATCAAGCGACGTTGATCGGCGCTGCCCCACCGACCGCGCACCGTGTGCTGTCCAGCCCAGATCGTGGGTCCTCGATGTCCCTCGAAAATCGAATCGTTATCTACAATCTTGTATCTCCCGCCAAACCAGGCCAGGAATCAATACTTTGGAGTGATGTTTGGCTGTTTTGGTCGCAAAGTGTCCTTTTTGGGGCGGAGGGGACAAGTGAATCTGGAAGAAGATCTTATCGCCAAGCCCAGTGTCTGTCAATCGCTCTCTAGCGCAGGACAAGGCCTGCGAGGACGCGATTCGTTAATTTTGGGGGATCCATCCGGCTAATGTTCCTCACAGCCACGGTCACACGATGTGTATGCTAATTCGTCGTCTTGAGATGACCGGGGAGAGATCTCATTTTCATTAGGAGAGGAAATTAGCTGTCCCGTGGGTAGTCACGGGATGGCCTCCGGAGCCGGAAATTGATTATCTCGGTGGCAGTCTCTTTCGGGGAGGCAGCCTGTCGTCACTTGGGCTACTGGGTTTGTTTGAATCATGTGTAAGAATTCAGCTGATGGAAATCAACCAATCTAAAACATTTGTTGTTGATTACGTCTTTCAAACCACTTTAAATTTCAATATTTCTGAAGAAATAATAAAACTAACCCCAGTTTTGTTCGAAGATATGACATGAAAAACTGAAAACTATATTAATTAACTAATGAAGCTAAATAGAATTGAATGATACAAAAATTCTGCATAAAATCATATATCAAAATTAAAGTATTAGTTAAAAAGTTTTTACTCAATATTTTAATTCAGATAAAAAAAAATTCCTTGCTCTAGACAACTTGACCTTTCCAAACACGGTCAGGTTCGTGTTCACGCTGCTGCGCCAATCAATCAGCTCTCCCGCTTGCATAATTGGCAAACACATTCGGGCTGACAGCCTTTGTAAATAACTGTGACAATTATTTCGTCATCAATTTTAAGGCACTGCTTCTGCCGGGCATAAATTTTATGCGGGCGCGCGCTCGTCCAGCCAAACAGTCACTGTCACTTTCATCGGTCAGCCACTGAACTGGATTTGCTGAGCGCTGCCTGACGCTTTTACTGAGCAGAAAGTTAAGCGGTTCAACTTTTAATTTATTTCTTGACGAATCGTTAAAATTTATCGACTAATTATGCACCTCTGAATACTAATTCATGAATTTTGCAGTGAGTTGTTGGTGTTTTTGTCAGGTCGTTTTTTGCACTGGTTTTTTAGGCACGAAAATAAACCTGCTCCACGCGGTACAGGTGACAGAAGTTGAATAAAATTTACACATCCCAGAGAGACCCCTGGAGGTGACATTACCATTATTTTTTTCCTTCTCCATTTAAGATTGAGAAAAGAAAATGATTTTGACATAATTACTGTTCTTACTTTACTTACTTTACTTACTTTACTTACTTTACTTACTACTTACTTTACTTACTTTACTTACTTTACTTACTTTACTTACTTTACTTTACTTACTTTACTTACTTTACTTACTTTACTTACTTTACTTACTTTACTTACTTTACTTACTTTACTTACTTTACTTACTTTACTTACTTTACTTACTTTACTTACTTTACTTACTTTACTTACTTTACTTACTTTACTTACTTTACTTACTTTACTTACTTTACTTACTTAGATTACTCTTCCTTAACTCAAACTTCTTAAGACCTTTTTGACCCTTTTTGCTGTGGTTTATTTATTTACCTTATTATTCGACATAACGGTGGCAGATGACATCGTCGATGCCAAAGCTACTACGGCGCTGTGCACAGACCCGGTAATTAATGACTTGTGAAATATAAAATTAAAGACACTACCCCCGCGCTTGAGGTGACTCGCGAGACAGTATCGCTGATGTTTTTCCGCGCGATTTCGTCGCCATTATCGCCGCAACAACGAGAGGGTTGCCCAGTGGTGATCTCGGCGAGGTACTTAAGTACATATCGTCCACCGACCTGGCCTGGGGTGAGAAGAGCTCGGAATGTGTTCGTGAAAATGTCTGACACTCTGTGTGATTAAGTGATTGAAAAAACTATCATTTGATGATTTGATGATGATAGCTTGTGGGATCTCTTCTATTATTTCGTTATTGTTAGCAAGAACATTCTCTTTCGATCACTCCTTCTTCTTTCTCTCGTTTTACATACTCACAGAAGATTCTTTTGTTTTTTTCATAAAACCGTGCAATCAACTGAAAACAATTTAAAATGGCTTTCCCTGCGTTGATAATCACTTTGAGCATGAGAGCAATTCTCTAACAAAACCGGAAATGGATTTTATTTTTATTTTTTTATTTGTCTCAAACTTTGTGGGGGCCTTCCCTATGACCAAAAAAGATTTTTTGTGTCATTGGTTCACCCATACTAGTCTTCATACAACTTTGGCAGCTGTCCATACAAAAATGGTACGTAAATATTCAAATAGCTGTGACTTTTAAGGGAATTTTGTGATCAATTTGGTGTCTACAGCAAAGTTGTAGGTATTGTTGAGGTCTATTGAGAAAAACATTGGTACACGGAAAAAAAATTGCAGATTTTTAGATCAACTTTTTTTTCCTCAAAAACTCAATTTCCCAAAACAAGTATTTTTTTGATTTTCAAGATTTTTTTAATGAATGTTTTAGGGGACAAAATCCTGCAACTTTTGAGCCATATAGAAAAATAGTGATTTTTAGAAAAAAAATCGAAATTTCATCAAAAACAAATTTAACGATTTTTTTTATGTAAAATTGAATATTAAATCGAAAAGCACTTTTCAAATTTTTTGATAATGGGCTCTGTTTTCAAGATATTGCCACAGAAAGTTTGATTTAAGCGAAAAATTTGCAGTTTTTCGATTTTTAAAAACAGTGACCAGATTATCAAAAATATTTTGTTTTTAAAGTAAATTCTGAACTATAAAATATAAGCTATAAAATTGTCTAAAAGACAATGCAGAATGGACTTCTGCTTGCTGAGATACAGCCGCTTTTAGTAAAAGAAATAGGAAAATTGAAGTTTTCTCAGTCTCACCAAAACAACTCACCATTTTTTTTCGATATATCAGCAATTGATGGTCCGATTTTCAATGTTAAAACATGAAAAAATTCGTGAAATTTTCCAATCTTTTAAAAAAAATATTTCGATACCAATAAAGTCAAAAATATCACATTAAATGGGCGTAATATTCAATATTTGGCCCTTTTAAAATGTTAGTCTTGATTTAAAAAAATCGATATGATTTTTTTCGAAAAGATCGGAAAATTTCACGAATGTTTCATGTTTGAACATTGACAATCCGGTTATAAGACCATCTAAAAGCGGCTGTATCTCAGCAACCCGAGGTCCAATCTTCAACATCTCTTAGACGATTTTATAGCAATTTTTCTGAACTTTCAAAAAAAAATATTTTTAGAAATGGCATGCGTGACCTTACTATTTTTAAAAATCGAAAAACTGCAATTTTTTCGATAAAATCAAACTTTCGGTGGCAATATCTTGAAAACAGAGCTTATTATCTAAAAATCTGAAAAGTACTTTTCGATTGGATATTAAATTTTACATAAAAAAACCGTTGAATTTGTTTTTGATAAAATTTCAATTTTTTTCTAAAAATCACTATTTTTTCAAAAAATCATAACCCGGTGGCAGACTTTTTGACCATGTTTCTATATGGCTCAAAAGTTGCGGGATTTTGTTTATGAAACATATTTATGATTTGAAAATCAAAAATACTTATTTTGTGAAATTGAGTTTTTGTGGAAAAATTGATTTAAAATTTGCCATTTTTTCCGTGTACCAATGATTTCTCAATAGACCTCAACAATACCTACAACTTTGCCGAAGACACCAAATTGATCAGAAAATTCATGATTTATGATTTTGATTTACGTACCATTTTGTATGAACAGCTGCCAAAATTTATGGAGATTTATGATTGAACCAATGACACAGAAAGGCTTATTTGGTCATGGAAGGCCACACAAAGTTTGAGACAAATTAAAATTTACAAATTTAAAAATGGTCAAAATTTATGATTTAAGAGATTGAAACAGTTTAAATTTATGTTGATGATTTATGATTTATGACAGATCCGATTTATGTTTTATGATTTATGATTTATGATTTACAATTTGATAAGAAATTATGATTTATGATTTATGATTTATGATTTATGATTTATGATTTATGATTTATGATTTATGATTTATGATTTATGATTTATGATTTATGATTTATGATTTATGATTTATGATTTATGATTTATGATTTATGATTTATGATTTATGATTTATGATTTATGATTTATGATTTATGATTTATGATTTATGATTTATGATTTATGATTTATGATTTATGATTTATGATTTATGATTTATGATTTATGATTTATGATTTATGATTTATGATTTATGATTTATGATTTATGATTTATGATTTATGATTTATGATTTATGATTTATGATTTATGATTTATGATTTATGATTTATGATTTATGATTTATGATTTATGATTTATGATTTATGATTTATGATTTATGATTTATGATTTATGATTTATGATTTATGATTTATGATTTATGATTTATGATTTATGATTTATGATTTATGATTTATGATTTATGATTTATGATTTATGATTTATGATTTATGATTTATGATTTATGATTTATGATTTATGATTTATGATTTATGATTTATGATTTATGATTTATGATTTATGATTTATGATTTATGATTTATGATTTATGATTTATGATTTATGATTTATGATTTATGATTTATGATTTATGATTTATGATTTATGATTTATGATTTATGATTTATGATTTATGATTTATGATTTATGATTTATGATTTATGATTTATGATTTATGATTTATGATTTATGATTTATGATTTATGATTTATGATTTATGATTTATGATTTATGATTTATGATTTATGATTTATGATTTATGATTTATGATTTATGATTTATGATTTATGATTTATGATTTATGATTTATGATTTATGATTTATGATTTATGATTTATGATTTATGATTTATGATTTATGATTTATGATTTATGATTTATGATTTATGATTTATGATTTATGATTTATGATTTATGATTTATGATTTATGATTTATGATTTATGATTTATGATTTATGATTTATGATTTATGATTTATGATTTATGATTTATGATTTATGATTTATGATTTATGATTTATGATTTATGATTTATGATTTATGATTTATGATTTATGATTTATGATTTATGATTTATGATTTATGATTTATGATTTATGATTTATGATTTATGATTTATGATTTATGATTTATGATTTATGATTTATGATTTATGATTTATGATTTATGATTTATGATTTATGATTTATGATTTATGATTTATGATTTATGATTTATGATTTATGATTTATGATTTATGATTTATGATTTATGATTTATGATTTATGATTTATGATTTATGATTTATGATTTATGATTTATGATTTATGATTTATGATTTATGATTTATGATTTATGATTTATGATTTATGATTTATGATTTATGATTTATGATTTATGATTTATCATTTATGATTTATGATTTATGATTTTTACTGGATCATTCCCATTTCATCTGCCGATAAAAAAAGTGTCATCGAAACCGTTGCGCCAGGCAATTTATGCAGATTTATTTCGGTGACACCGGTTCATTTACTTCACCTCAACCCAGCAGAGATATCGATTGATGTTTAAAAGTGACATAAATAATTGGCACTAATTATACGGATCGGAATCGATATGTCACCTAGACATTATCGCACCATCAGCTGCCTGCCCTCAGCCTGATTCTGGGCCACTTAAAACGGTTTTGGCCTGCGCCAGTGTCCACGACCAGATATTTGTTTAATCAACAACTCCGGGCCGTGTTTCGTCAGGGTCGGACGGCCCCCGTTTTTGTGTCGATCGTACCGTCGCAGTACCGTTAAACTATGCACGGGGGTTGCTATTGTGCTAAATTTTAATAAAGTGCGAAACAAGTTCTGCGACATTCCGAAATGGATGCACCTCCCCGCGTGTGATAATGACAGGGAGGAGGATGTTTACCTTTTCATTTTGGCAGGGACCGTCGTGACTGATTACAGTCGCGTTCCTTCTTCGTGTCTTCAGCGGTAGGACTTGCGTAAGCAACTGCCCTTCGCTGCGTGTTACAAAGTTTCACAGGTTGATTTCAATTTAATCACCCTCCGAAAACTATTAACCCTTTTTTTACGAAATTGTGATGAATTTTTCACCGATGTCCCCCGTTCCAGATAACGATCTGACGACCCTGGGCAGATGAGACCCCCGCCGAGGGAGCTGACCCTGGAACGTGTCTGCGTGAGGCGCCGATAAAAAATATAGTTTATTAATTTATCGATTAGGCAGCTAACGACTTGATTACGGCGGATCATCGCGCTTTCCCCCCCTGTCCGAACAAAGCTAACAGCCTGAAATGACCAAAATAGGGCCCAAAAGATGTCGCGTCCGCTGCGGTAGAGGGGACCCTTCGGTAGGGTCAATTTTGGACACGCGTTTTGGTAGCATTAATTATCACCGATTCTTGGATTGGGGTTTTCATTAGTTTGTACCGTTCAGTGTTGCTATCGGTTATAGTTTGTCACATTTAAAAAAATGTCTTGTCACACGTTCATTTTGGGCCAAATTGAGTTAAAAATTCAATTTTGTGCAGCTGAAAGAAGTTTCAATCTTGTCGTGCTATCTTGACATGTCCTGAAAATTGATGTAATTGCGACAACTGGGCAAAGGGATTTCTGGTCAGAACACGTTTGACACACGTACTAGTCGGGCTTGTACCGTAAACATTTGTAATTATAACTCGGGACTCCGGCAATCAAACTCAACCAAACCGCAGGGCAATACACAGAATGGTCAGCCGAACAAAACGTGTTTGAAATTGTTTACATGGCGTGCTCTCGTTTTTGTTTATTCAAGATCAAACGTCAATAAGTGACGTGCGACAAGATAGCACGACTATGACATAACAAGATCGTTAAATCGGACAGGGCAATGCAAATGGTCCTGAAACAACATTAAAAACTCTGAACTGAAAAGGTAACAATCAATGTCACCCCTTCGTACGGTAAACCCAAATCAAAACGCATTCGCTTATCACGAAGTTCGTTGTTTACATGCGTTTCGACCCATCCACGCACGCTTGCACCGGTTGTTTGGTTTGGTTTTCTAATTCAATTTACCAAAATGTCCCTCCTAGTCCCCCCACCAATAAACCAATCCAATAATCGTTAAAACGCCAAATTAACATGCAGTAAATTAGACGCAGGTCGGAAGTCAACCCGCGGTTGGTCGGTCATTTGTATAAATTTGTAATTCGTCGCGCACGGTCGTTAAGTTCATTGTCAACGGAGGTGTGTTGAGTTTTGAAAAATGTGTACATTGTTTCGTAAATAATTCTTCATGAGTAATTCTCTACCAACTCACACGAAATCGGAAAAAGTTGCTCCGACCCCTCTTCGATTTGCGTGAAACTTTGTCCTAAGGGGTAACTTTTGTCCCTGATCACGAATCTGGTTTTTTGATATCTCGTGACGGAGGGGCGGTACGACCCCTTCCATTTTTGAACATGCGAAAAAAGAGGTGTTTTTCAATAGTTTGCAGCCTGAAACGGTGATGAGATAGAAATTTGGTGTCAAAGGGACTTTTATGTAAAATTAGACACCCGATTTGATGGCGTACTCAAAATTCCAAAAAAAAACGTATTTTTCATCGAAAAAAACACTTAAAAAGTTTTCAAAATTCTCCGATTTTCCGTTACTCGACTGTAAATTTTTAAGGAAAATGTCATTTTATGGGAAATTTAATGTACTTTTCGAATCGACATTGACCCAGAAGGGTCATTTTTAATTTAGAACAATTTTTTCATTTAAAAATTTCGTGTTTTTTTCTAACTTTGCAGGGTTTTTTTTTAGAGTGTAACAATGTTCTACAAAGTTGTAGAACAGACAATTACAAAAAAAAATGATATATAGACAATCGGGGTTTGCTTATAAACATCACGAGTTATCGTGATTTTACGAAAAAAAAGTTTTGAAAAAGTTACTTTTTGCGTTTCTCTTTGTTTCGTCGTTCGTGTCTGTCGCGAATGACCATAAACATCCATGATCGATGACGACCAACTTTTTCAAAACTTTTTTTCGTAAAATCGCGATAACTCGCGATGTTTTTAAGCAAACCCCTTATGTCATTATATCAAAATTTTTGTAATTGTCTCTTCTACAACTTTGTAGAACATTGTTATACTCTAAAGAACAACCTTGCAAAGTTAGAAAAAAACACGAAATTTTAAAAAGAAAATTTTTGTTCTGAATGAAAAATGACCCTTCTGGGTCAATGTAGATTCGAAAAGTACATTAAATTTCCCATAAAATGACATGTTGCACAATTTTTTAAAGTCGAGTAACGGAAAATGAGAGAATTTTCAAAAAAAAATTGTGTTTTTTTCGATGAAAAATCCGTTTTTTCGGAATTCTGAGTATGCCATCAAATCGAGCGTATAATTTTACATAAAAGTCCCTTTGACACCAAATTTCAATCTCATCACCGTTTCAGGCTGCAAATTATTGAAAAATACCTCTTTTTTCGCATGTTCAAAAATTGAAGGGGTCGTACCACCCCGTCACGAGATATCAAAAAACGGACCTCGGATTCGTGATCAGTGATTCACGCAAATCGAAGAGGGGTCGGGGCAACTGCTGTGTGAGTTGGCGGAGAATTACCCTCATACCAACTTTGAAGAAAAACGATTAGCCTTAGATAATTGTTTCTTAAAAGGTCATAACTTTTGCGACGACGTAAGCTGACCTTACAATTGCCTACTCAACGGTGTTATATATGACAGTATTCGAATTTATTTATGCCAAATATTCAACATTCGGATTTAATTCAAATTTCATTTTTAAATGTGACTTTTGAACTAGTCATCGAAACATCAAACAAATCGATAACGATGTGTTGGACTCTCAACCACATTTAAACATTTTTTTGTTTTTAATCGTGTTAATGTTCTCCATATCAAAAGTATGTCAATGATCCTAAAGTACCTTTTTCGTGAAATCAGCCTTTTACGGCCGCTAAGTACCAGTTACGCGTTCCAGAACCCAGTTATAAATCTTCCACTGAAAGCCTACATTCACCTCAACGTAATCATTCGTCATCGTCCCAGACAAGAATCGCGAAGACAAGAATTTTTATGGTCTAATTATTGCGCCCCCAGATTCGCTAACATACTCAGCTCCATTATTTTTCGGGCGGCTCTTGAATGAATTCATTTACCAGTTTATTTGCTTACTTTCAAGAGAAAAAGAAAAAGTTTTTTATTTTTAAGTTGCATATCAACGCCGAATGTCGGGGTAGAGGAAATGCATCATGCCAGTGAGACCGGCTACCTTTAACGTTTTGGTGAATAATTTCGATGATTTGCAAGTACACGGGTGCACTTCTTTCAGAACTCTGGGATAAGGACTTTCCTCTGACGGGGGTCAACTCCAAATTACGTAAGCTAGAGCATTAAAATTTTCTACAATTTTTAATTTGATTCTGATTCTGTGTTAAGGACACCCCCCAAAAACGTGCGATTAAAGTGTGTGGCTATCGCGGATTCTGGACTTCCTGGAACATACCCCCAAAGAGTACCTCTGTACGCACGGAGCTTAATTTCTCCGGGCGGTCCGGGTGGAGTTCCAGTGACAGGTTAAACCGGGATTAAGGAACGTAGCGGGGTGGGCTGTGCAGCCTGACCGTGACGACGGCCAGTGGTCATTCAGAAGAGCTTGCTTAAGACGAAAGGGTAGATTTATTAACGCTAATTGGGTTTACAGTTATGACTTGTTACGCAGCGCTGGACCGGGAGCACGTCGTCCAGCGTTGGGTGCATTCGCTGCGCGTAACAGGTTATTTGTTTAAAGGCTTGCCGCCGTAATTCGGGATATTTGGAATCAGCCGGTGGACGATAATGAAGTCGTGTGCCGAGTTTATGTTTTGTTTTTTTTTTTTTTTGGGTTCTTTTTTAATAAAGGATGCAGGAAAAGTTCAATGGACTTGTAGTTGGTGAGATGAGAAGTCAGTATTATTTAAATCAGCATTGGCTAAATATTGGCCAGCGAAATATTTGAAACTGGTCCGCTCCTTTTTTTATGTTTTTGTTTCATAACGCATGAAAAATATCAATTAGGGTAGAGTAGTCATCAATAAGACACGGGGAACTATGATAAAATGGCTCTCACAAGACGTAGTTTCAACCAATCAGACTAATATTTGGGGGAAAGGTGTGTCTACTGGATACACGTCTGCCATAAAAGTGGCTTTGGTTATGGACGCTCCCTTGAAAAGTTATTCATAAATGTTTGATTCTGGGGTGTAGAAGTAAATTGTGGACAAAAAATACTTTTTGCTCGTAGGCTTCCATTTACACCAAAACTAATATTTCTTCAAATTTCTTTCGACGTTCCATAGGGATTGAGTTGGGCTACAATGTCCTTTCATTAGGTTTGGCCAAAATTTAGAATATACCCAGAATCCAGGGCTGTCTCATTGTACCCCACCCATTTCAGCCCATGGATAACAATGAGACACTTTAATTTTTCTTCAATAAACTTTTCAAAATCTATGGAAATCTTTCAAAACATGAATTAAAAGTGATTTTTTTTACTTCATTTAACCAAAATACAAAGTTATTTGGTATAAATATATGGATTTTACAAAATTTAAATGCTTTTAAGTATAACTTCTGTTAATTAAAGTTTCATGTTGGCAAAATTGCTTTAAAATGTTCAAGGCAAGTCACCTGCAATGGAACAATATAAAAACATGTGTCTCATTGTTCCCCAGCTGTCCCATTGTTCCTGCCAAGTGCGTCTTCAATGAGACAGTTAAATAACTCTGGCTGTAGTTAGACGTCAGATCGGTCTCATATTTTGGGCAATGTTAGAACACATTAAAAGAAAGAAAATGCAACAAAAAGCTCGTTGAAACATGTTGCTGAAACAATATACAAAAATCGTTGAAAGTTCAAAGCCAAAAGTGTCTCATTGATGACTACCCTACCCTAAACATTTTAGGATTTCAAGTTTATTTTTTTTTTCTTGCTCTCAACTTACAAAAAAAATCATGCACTAGAAACATTGATATACGAGTCTTTTAAACAAAATTATAATTATTGAAATCCTTTTAAACCTTATAAAATTGCGATTAAAAAATAGGTTTGTGTGAGGTTTGTTTTTCGAAGATACCTAAAGCAGAATATTGTTTTTGTTCAATATGAAAACATATTTTCAATATTGAAATTTTGTCATATTTTTTCCAAGCTCAGGCACCGAGCAAGCTTAAATTTTCACACCTGAAGTGCAGGAGTGCAGGCTATAAAAAGAAGTGAAGTGTAAAAAATCTGCCAGGTTATATTTGGTCTGGTAAATGTAATTTTCTATCTCAAAATGTGTAAAATTTACCTCTTTTCAAGTGTAATTTCGAATTTTTTACATATAGCTTAGGGTGGGTACGTTTTTCAAAAAGTTCTCGGATCAAGTTTTAGTATGGTTCCCCTTGTAGGGCATGCCCATAGGGACTTTCATGCCAAATATCAGCTCATTTGGTTGTAAACTGGCTGCGCGCATCAGGGTTAAAGTTTACATGGGAATTAATATGGGAAATTGGAACTTTTTGTTCAAACGCTCCTACAGGTCTGGAAAAATCACGCGCCAACTTCTGGTATGGTCAAGCCTAAGGGGAATGGTCTGGAGAACACTTTTCCCGAAGAGAGCATATGGATTCGTTGTCCCTAGACCTGGCGCATCAGCAAACAATCCGATGTCTCCGGAATCAACGGTTTTACCTGAAAAAGCATCAAATTTTCCTTAGCATGCTATGCAAGCTTGATGAACACCGCGACGCCATATGTCAGACAGCTACACGTGGTTGAAATATTTGCAAAAAAAAAACGAATTTGCTATGCATAGATTCAGAATTCGACTAAATAATATCAGGACTAATCGAAATGATCATTTTCTAGTTAAAAGATGGTTTGCAATTGAATATTTCAGCCATTTCTCACCCACGTGGTAGCTGCCTGACGTATGGCGTCGCGGTGTTCATCAAGTTTGCATAGCAAGCTAAGGAAAATTTGATGCTTTTTCAGGGAAACTCGTTGATTCCGGAGACATCGGATTGTTTGCCGATGCGCCAGGTCTAGGGACAACGAATCCATATGCTCGCTTCGGGAAAAGTGTTCTCCAGACCATTCCCCTTAGGCCTGACCATACCAGAAGTTGGCGCGTGATTTTCCCAGACCTGTAGGAGCGTTTGAACAAAAAGTTCCAATTTCCCATAGTAATTTCCATGTAAACTTTAACCCTGATGCGCGCAGCTTGTTTACAACCAAATGAGCTGATATTTGGCATGAAAGTCCCTATGGGCATGCCCTACAAGGGGAACCATACTAAAACTTGATCGGAGAACTTTTTGAAAAACGTACCCACCCTAATAGCTAGACCACATAATCATAAACTAACTACTATTTCGTAAATTGAGTGTCTTGCGAACCTTCGTGGTGAACGGACACTAGAGCTGCGGTATTTTTTACTACCTAAGCTCAGAGTTATTTTAAAACAAAATTCACAGTCTTTTTAAAGACTACCTGAGTTATTTTCCAAAATTCTAAACAGTCTTTTCAAGACTAACCCCACCTGAAATTTTGTTGTATTTTACAAACGAAGCCATCTTTTTAAGAGAACTTTGCTTGCAAAATGCGTCAAAACAAAGGTAAACGCAAATCTTCTGAAGATTTGGTCGTTACGTCGGTGAAGCGTTTGAACGCTAAACCGGCTAACGGAAACAGAAAAAGAAAACAGCCTCTTCTGAGGTCTGATTCTGATTCTGAATGTGAGGTCAATCCTCCAATTCCATTGACAAACAGTTTCGGTGTTTTATCCGAAACTGATGACAAGGAACCTTCTCCTCGTACTGAGCCTTCTGCCGTCGAGAAACGAGTAAAGGCTCCGCCAATTGTAGTGACTTCCGTCTCCGATTTGGCCAGCTTTCGAACGCAACTGAAGAATTGCAAGGAAACTTGCAATTTGAAGGTTTCGTTCCAGCTTGGTCGAAGAGGAGAATGTCGCTTGTTGACGGAATCTTTACAAGATCACCAAACTTTTGTTGGTTATTTGAAAACCACAAACACAATTTCTACACGTATGAGACCAAGAATGCTCGGCCATTCAAGGCGGTCTTGAAAGGTCTCTCCAACGACTTGTCGGTGGATGAGATCAAAAACGAACTTAAGGTGTTGCTTGGCTTTGCCCCATCCCAAGTAATACCAATGAAGAAAAAATCAAACGGGAATATTTCTCGCTTTGGTTTGACTTCACAATTTTATCTGATTCATTTCAACAGAAATGAAATCAACAATTTGAAACTTTTGGACAAAGTTCAGTTTTTGTTCCATGTACGGGTAAAGTGGGAGCATTTTAAGAAACATGGCGGTAATGGCCAGAATCTGACCCAGTGCCGGCGTTGCCAGGCATTCGGTCACGGTACTGATCATTGCGCCATGGTTCCAAAATGCATGGTTTGCGGGGATTCTTCTCACGACAAGGACAATTGTCCCGTGAAAGAAGTCACCCAATTTAAATGTGCAAATTGTGGTGGAAATCACAAATCAAATTTCTGGGATTGCCCCATCAGAAAAAGGTTTTGGATTCTCGTGCTAAGCATCAGCCGAAATCCAAACCGAAATTTTCTCAAAGTCAGGTTGTACCTGCATCTTTAAATCAAACGTTCGTGCTGTCTCACTCGAACAATTCTAGAAATACCCCTACCGTGGAAAAGTTAGGTAACAACAATGGCATTTCTTATGCTAACGTCGTTTCGGGTTCATCCACGAATTTTAAATCCTCTACCAATCTTTCTGAAATTGGGCAGGTACCTCAAATCTCATTTGAAAATTTTTCTGCTGGCAACGCTTTGGGATCTTCTGATCTCGGCGATGTTACGTTTGAAAAATGACTTTTTGCAAAACTCACTGTTTGGTTTGATTCAAACAATGAGTAATGCTACATCCATGATGGAAGCAATCCAGATTGGATTAAAATTTGCGAATGATGTTGTTCTTACCCTGAAGTTTAATCATGGATCTAAGTAATTCCATCAATATTATGAATTTTAATGCTCGCTCTTTAAAAGCGAAAGAAAATGAATTTTTCAACTTTTACGAGTTCATAACGTGCATGTTGCTGTTATAACCGAAACATTTTTAAAAACTGGCACTTATTTGAAAAGTGATCCAGATTATAAAGTTATAACTAATAACCGAATGAATCGAAATGGCGGTGGAGTTGCAATAGTTATCCACCGTAGTATGACTTATAGCACGTTACGTGACTTTAAGTTAAAAGTTATTGAAAGTTTGGGCATTGAACTTGAAACTTCTTTTGGGAAAATTATGATTGCAGCTGCATATTTGCCATTCCAATGCACTGGGGAAAATAAAAATTATTTCAAAGGGGATTTGAATAAACTTACTCGGCATAGATCTCGATTTTTGATCATCGGTGATTTTAATGCCAAACACCAATCTTGGAATAATTCAAAAGTAAATTCCAATGGTAAAATTCTGTTCAGAGATTGCACTTCTGGTCTTTATTCGGTTTTATACCCGAATGGGCCAACTTGCTTTTCTTCTGTTAGAAATCCATCAACAATTGATTTGGTGTTGACAAATCAAAGTCAGTATTGTGGTCCTTTAGTGACTCATGCTGATTTTGATTCTGATCATCTTCCAGTAACTTTTTCACTTTCTCATGAAGCAGTTACCAGACCCAATAGTTCTGTGTTTAATTACCACAAAGCTAATTGGGACAGGTATCAGCATCATATTGAGAATAATTTAAATCATGATTTTGTTTTAGAAACCAAAGCTGATATTGATTCAGCCTTGGAATCTTTAACTAATGCAATTTTGGATGCTAGGAATATTGCTATTCCTAAAGTCCAAGTCAAATTTGATTCTCCCATTATTGATGACGATCTTCAGCTTCTGATTCGTCTGAAAATGTTCGCCGAAGACAGTATCAACGTTCTCGTGATCCTGCACTGAAGCGAATTCAAAAGATTTGCAAAAGGTTATTGACCACAGATTCACTCTCCTGCGAAATGAAAAGTTCGCAAGAGATGTCGAACAAATTAAACCTTATTCCAAACCTTTTGGAAACTTTCAAAGGTTCTTAAGAAACCTCAAAACCCATCCCTTCTTTAAAAGATGGTGATAATATTCTATTAACTAATGGGGAAAAAGCTCAAAACTTGCTCAGCAGTTTGAGAGTGCTCATAATTTCAACTTGAATGTTTTGAGTCCTATTGAAAATCAAATTTCAATAGAATTTCAGAATATTGTTGAACAAGAATTTTCATCAGATGAAGTTTTTAATACGGATCTGAATGAAATAAAATCTATTATCAAAAATTTAAAAATATGAAAGCCCCTGGTGAGGATGGCATTTTTACATTTTAATTAAAAATTACCAGAAGCAACTTTAAGTAGCTTGGTCAAAATTTTCAACAAATGTTTTGATTTGGCATATTTTCCCAGTAGTTGGAAAAATGCCAAAGTAATTCCGATTTTGAAACCGGATAAAAATCCTGCTGAAGCCTCAAGCTATCGGCCCATTAGTTTGCTTTCATCTATTAGTAAATTATTCGAAAGAATAATTCTTAATAGAATGATGACGCACATTAATGAAAATTCAATTTTCGCTGATGAGCAGTTTGGATTTCGCCTTGGGCATTCAACTACTCATCAGTTGTTGAGAGTTTCAAATTTAATTCGAAGCAACAAATCTGAGGGCTATTCTACTGGCGCTGCTCTTCTAGACATAGAAAAAGCATTTGACAGTGTTTGGCATAAAGGTTTGATTGCGAAATTGAAAAGGTTTAATTTTCCGATTTATATCGTGAAAATTATTCAAAATTATTTGACGGATCGTACTCTGCAGGTATGTTATCAGAATAGCAAATCTGATCAACTACCTGTACGTGCTGGCGTCCCTCAAGGAAGCATTTTGGGTCCAATTTTATACAATATTTTTACTTCTGACTTGCCTGATTTGCCCCAGGATGTCAGAAATCACTTTTGCTGATGACACAAGCATCTCCGCCAAAGGCAGAAGCCTTCGTGTCATCACAAGAAGATTACAAAAGCTTGGATATTTTCAATTCTTATTTGAAAGAATGGAAAATTACTCCAAATGCTGCAAAACTCAACTTATTATTTTCCCTCACAAACCAAGGGCTGATTTTCTTAAACCAAAAGTCATCACATTATAAAGATGAATGAGGTAAATTTAAAGTGGGAGGATCAAGTGAAATATCTTGGACTTGGTTTTGACAAAACCTTACTTACAAGGATCACATTGAAAGTATCCAGGTTAAATGTAACAAATATATTAAATGTTTGTATCCACTTATAAACAGGAATTCTAGACTTTGTCTCAAGAATAAACTGTTAATTTATAAACAAATTTTCAGACCTGCCATGCTTTATGCTGTGCCGATCTGGACAAGCTGTTGCTTAACCAGGAAGAAAAAACTTCAGAGGATTCAGAACAAAATTCTGAAAATGATTCTGAAACTTCCTCCCTGGTTCAGCACCAGTGAACTTCATCAATTAGCCGAAGTTGACACTTTGGATGTTATGTCCAATAAGATAATTGATGCATTTCGACAAAAATCATTGCAGTCTTCAGCTGCATTGATCCGCTCTTTATATAGTTTATAAGTTAGTTTTAAGGTATCCCTTTTCCCTTTTGTACATGTAGGACCTCCTACATTTGAAATCACTGAATAGCGAAAGCTACAATATTTCATGAATAAATGAAAGTTGCTAGTATTTAAAATTGAGGTGAAAAGTCATCGTTTGTGATTGGACACTCAATAATATTTTAACTGAATGAATTTACATGGAAAAGAAATTTGAATAAATATAAATTAAAAAAAAAATTTACATGAAAAATCCTATGACATCAAATTTCTATCTCATCACCGTTTCAGGCTGAAAAATATTGAAAAACAACTCTTTTTTCACAAGTTCAAAAATGGAAGGGGTCGTACCACCCCTCCGTCACGAGATATCAAAAAACGGACCTCAAATTCGTGATCAGGGACAAAAGTTACCCCTTAGGTCAAAGTTTCACGCAAATCGAAGAGGGGTCGGGGCAACTTTTCCCGATTTCGTGTGAGTTGGTAGTGAATTACCCACATATAAATTTTAGGTAAAATTGCTCAAAAGTCAGAATTTTGCCTGAAATTTGTTAAAAATACAGTATGTAAAAAAAGTATTTACACCCCTTGGGCACTATGCACATTTTGTGATGAAACATGTAAACAATTGAAATTTTGACAGAAACCAAGTACTACGTTTTGTTCAGAAACTCATGCCGAACAGTTTGCTCGAAAAGCTCATGAAAAGATGATTTCTATAAAGAGTTATATAACAAATACTATTACAAAAATAAAAAAGATGCAAAAAAAGTTTGTACACCTTTCGAAAAATTAACATTAATAATGTTAATTGTTGACAAATCACCATAAATTCAGCCTCCCAACTTGAAATAGGCATCCCTGACTAATTGAAAAAATAATTTGGATTGAATATAAAGTTTACTAATTACTTAGTATAAAAGTTTATATAACTCTGGAAATTCTATATAAAACTTATCTAAACTTAATTTTGCAAACTTTCAATTTAACTTAATGTCAATATATTACCATAGAATTGCTAAATAAACATTTTGGAGTGGGTATAACACCGTTTTGGGGGTCTTTGTATAGATAGAATAGATTTTTCGTTGGAATTTCGTACCAACCCGGAATTACGTCGTCGGAAAATCCGCCGGCATCCGAACCGGTCCACAATTTACAAGTCAATCTATGTTTCATCGGAAATCCGATTTTTTGATACCCATACATCTAGGTTTTCTATAAAACGCTCGTTTTTAAATACCTGGGCAAAAAGTAAGTTTGGTCCACGAGAACAAAAATTACTAAATTCCATACATTTTTGGCAGGTTGCTCAAACGAAACCATAACAACGTTTTTGCCTAGGTATTTAAAAACGTGGGTTTTATAGAAAACCTAGATGTCTGGGTATCAAAAGATCGGAAATTTTATGCCCTTTCCGATGCCACATAGGTTGACTTGTTAATTGTGGACGGGTTCGGATGCCGGTAAATGCCCAGCAAAATAAAGTCGATAAAGTAGTCGGTTTCGATGGAGAAAAAGTGGAAAACGTGGTCTAAAAATAGCGACGCCACGCCCCTACTGATGGGCTACATATTTCAGGGTGTGATATTACACAGAATTGCATAAAATAATGCAAAATATTGTTTTACACCCAGGCCTTTTACACGCAGCTGGATTACTACTTTATTTGCTGTGTATGATACATAATTGAATACACAATTTGTACAGAAAAAATAATCAAGTCAATTGAATTTTAGTTTTTGAAACACATATTTTCATTTTTTTTGTTTATTTTAGTTTGCTTAAATTCATCAAGAAGATTTTCGGCAAAAGTTCACATGAGGCTCCGTGGCTTAATGGTTACGGCTTATGTTTGACAAGCAGAAGGTTCAGGGATCAATTGCCGGTCGGAACTTTTGAAATTTGGAATCAGGAATTTGAACTTTGAATATGAACAAAAACCATAATGAATCAGGAGGGATTCGAACTCACACCTTTGGATTGTTTGTCTTGGGACTCTGACCAGTCGGCCGTCTGAAGGCTACAAAACATTCAGTATTATTCTCATATTAAAAAAGTCTTGAAAGCCTACGGAATTTACAAGGTACAATTCCAACACTTAAGTTTAAAGAATTTTCCAAGGAATTCGAGTATGTTGAAATTGAGACCAAAAAGTGCCGTCATATAAGTTTGCTAGTTAATATATAACGTAGTAAAAAGCTTGCTTTAAAAAAAAAAAATCGTAAAACTGTGAGAAAAACTGCGATTGGTCAAAAAGTTAATTCCGTAGGCTTATAGTCGATGAAATTAGGTACCTAACTTTTGACCTATGGAAGTAAGGGTGTTGGAGGTTGTTGCAAAAAGATATTGGGGTTTTTAAAAAATCAACTTTTAACAGTATTTTTTTAAATATTTATTCAAGAAATATTAACTATCGCAATTAAAGCCTAATTTAAAAAAAATGTTGCCAAAAATCAACGGACAAAAATAATTTAAATAAAATTAATCTATCTAACCTTGCTTCAAACAAATAACAAGAGCGCACCCATTCAACCTCTCCAATAACCGCGGTTGTCAAATCAGTGTCATCACAATAAACCGGGCTGATCATTTATCTCCTGACGCAGTGGTGGCTCGTGCCTGCTGCTTCTGACTCAGAGTCGAATGACGTGTTAATCCTTTTCAAAGCGTCCCGCGAGCGCGCGCACGCTCTCAAGCTCTTTATGTTTTCCGTTGCATTCATCCGTCATTCGTCCACTCTCAACACTTCTTCAACTGTTTTGAAAAAAAAGTCCTCCCTTTGTTGGCGCTTTTTGTTGCAGATCAAAGATCGTTTGACGTTTGACCATATACAATAACAAAGGTGAATTTTTGTATTTAAAATTTTCGGACAAAGCAGGAACCAACAAACATGAAAAGCCCATTTTTCATCCGATTGATCGACGTGCGCGAGGGCTTCGAATACAAAACGGTAACATTGGAAAATAACAATCCCTGATTAAATTCAAATTTGTTAATAGGATTCTAATCGGAGGGCCCTCTCCGACGTCTGGATCTTCTTTGGCTCGCACTTATGATCCTTGTTTCGGTGAGACGCGGCGACTGCGCCGCCCGGGCAGGGATCAGGATCATCGCGCGACTCATAAATACATCATCATCAAATCAGCGGGGAAGCAAATCCCATCGACCGCGAGAAGAGGCATATCCGGGACCCGTTGGAAACTTTGATGGATTTTTCGAAAAACGTAAGATCGGTCAAGGTTGATTAGATACAAGATTGCGTGGTCCACTGTATGTCTGGGTTGGGATGCTTCTGAAATCGGGAAGCTCATCAGAGGATCAGCTCAGAGCGAGAAGGTTTCCTTTCCGGAGGGATGATGCGATTAGAAAACATTATTCGGAAATTATGGAACGAGAATTGGAAAATAATGACGTGATTTATGATTTATTTAAAAGGTAAAGACTGAGATACGATTATCTCAGTCGATTTCACGTTCAATTCAGTGGTGAGTTCACATAAAGGCTTTTTAATGTGCTTGAACTTAAATAATCTAAAATACCACATTTTATACTCAAAATTCGTTAACCGATACAATAAATCTCCAAAAAGTGGCATACATCGACATCTGACCAAGCTGTAGTGGCCGAGGCAGTTAAGTCTTGCGACAGTCTGTCAAAGGTCTCTAGTTCGATTCCCGCAGTCGACACTTTTGGATGTTTGTGTTGACGGATGAACTTTTTTTTTCAAATGAACCTCGAGGGAATAATTCTCTCGCCCATCTCGAGCTGTGTTACCACTATTCTCTCGACTCGAGGCCATTATTCTCTCGGACGAGCGCTGCCCAGTTATAAAATAACCTTAAAAATAGACTATTTATTTATATTATTTAGCTCGAAAAACTACTCCGGCTCCGCTCCGTCCACGTCATAAACCATTACAACGCGTCTCGTCGCCACAGATCATGAGTTACGACGCAACTGCCCAACCTCTTCTTGCTCCGAAAAACGGTAATTGTAATGCACTTGCCAAAGACTGACAACCGTGACCATCGGACCATCTCCAAGTCCGGAACGCAAACTCGTTTTGCTTTCGGTGAATCGCCGCCGTTTCCAATAACCATTGAGGCGTAAAACATTTTTATTAAAAATTATTGTATAAACATCAGCCGACGACTTGGCCGAAGATTTTGGAATTGAGATCAAACATCTAAACGAAATGCGACCATGCAAAAGGGGACCACCACTGCGCCAGATACCTGATGGGTCTCACTTATCTTTTGAGGACCGTGATGTCCGGAAGAAAAAGCTGGAAATAGTTTAGGCTTTTAAAGTCAGCTCAACCCTGTCTGGTTCATGTCTTCGCAATCCCTTCAGATTAGGCTGGTTTGTGTCAGCTCTAAAAGTCTTCAAGAAGCCAACTTGAAAACCCTTCGTCTGTTTTCAACCCCAAAAAACTTCGTCGTGTGGCCCCCTCCGAAAAAAAAACTGGTTCAGAAAAGTGCGCATTTTGATGCCAAATAATTTCCCCCCAGAGCTGCGTAGGAAGCTTTACCCGGGCTCGCTCAAGTCTTTAAATTTTATAAACATAATAATAATAACGTTAGGCGGCCCCGGCGTCCGACGCAAAAAAAAAAATCATTAGGCCGTTTCACGTCTTATCGCGTGGCGGCTGGGCAGATTTTTTCGAGGTTAGGTTTGGGAATCGCGAGCGCGCGCACGCCAGGCGTTAAAACGAAACCAGAAGTGCAATGCACATCAAATGCAGAGCAGAATTTTTGGTGGGTTTGGAAGAAGCTTGATGGTAGAAATTGGAGAAGTTGGAAACGTGATGAAAAATTATACCGTACAATTTTTGCTTCTGGGACGGTTTGGATAGGGTGAAGATCACGTAGCAGTGAGTGGAGATTTTTTTTATTAATTTTAAAGAATAATTGAAACATATATAACATCTATTTTATCATAGGGGTTCATGCTTGTGATTAACAAACCAAAATTGGGAAGAAGTTGATAAGTTGGCGTGAAGGTGAGTTATGATAGCAAAATTAGGAAGTATTAAAATTTTGACATGCACTCGAAAAAGCTCAACATAGAAACGCGACGGTCTTCACAAGTCTAGACTTCAGAATTAGAGTTTTCTTCTCCTGACTCTAAGTTCTGAACCATATTTCCGATTGATCGAGAGTGATCATGACTTAACTGTTCATTAGGGTGGGTACGTTTTTCAAAAAGTTTTCGGATCAAGTTTTAGTATGGTTCCCCTTGTAGGGCATGCCCATAGAGACTTTCATGCCAAATATCAGCTCATTTGGTTGTAAACTGGCTGCGCGCATCAGGGTTAACCCACCAGCAGTCGCACTTTGTAAGGGCACTTGTAAGAAAGGTGAAAACACGCGACTTCCCGAAGGTTAAAGTTTACATGGGAATTAATATGGGAAATTGGAACTTTTTGTTCAAACGCTCCTACAGGTCTGGAAAAATCACGCGCCAACTTCTGGTATGGTCAGGCCTATGGGGAATGGTCTGGAGAACACTTTTCCCGAAGAGAGCATATGGATTCGTTGTCCCTGGCGCATCGATGTCTACTGTTCATGTTGCAGTCTTTTAATTCGACGAAAGACACCAAGTACATCGTTTAACAGGTTAAACCAGCATTATTTGGTGCTGGGATTACAACAATATGACACCTTTAAACCTCAGGAAGTAGATACGAACCACCTTCGCCAACAGGATCAAGGCCGTTTTGGATTTTTCGTCCCTACGGTGGTTGCTCGATGCTCCTGCGGGTCGTTGTTTACCTAGTAGGTAAAAACTGATAGAACTCGTTTTGATCTTGCTTCTCATGAAGGCCCACATTTGGTCTTAACTTTCATAGTACGCCTTGGTAATAAATAAATAACGCTAAATCCCTCAAACTTAATTATGCTTAAAACAAACTACTAAACCAAACGAGGGCGCATACTCTATCTAAATTCGGAATAAAACACTCCCAATTCTTATAAAAAATCATACCTTAAAATTCTGGTCAACTAGAAACATTATCGGAAGTTCAACAACAGTACAACAGATTCGAGGAAGCATTTTGGATTCGTTTGAGACATAGGATTCAGCATCGAAAGTTCTATGGGAAGTGAGAAGATTTTTTAAACACGTGCATAACTAAAGAAATAAGTTGGGCTTGCTAAAGCAACCCTTGATTTCAAGTACAGACATCTTTTGATGAGTCTATAATAGGATTTCCACAGATTTTGCTCTCTTGAAATAACATGTTAAATATTCTTGCAACGCGATTCTGTTGGTTTTGGACATTTGGACAACAGGTACTCTGTTGTTCAACAACCAGCTCTTTCGGAAACAGTCGATGTTGGTAATCCGGTTCGAAGGACCAAAAGTATCCATGCTTTATGAAGTATACTTATATTGCTTAAAATTGCAGTTTGTCATCAAAATACACTCGAACCCCGATGGTTTGACACCAACTGTTGTCAAACGATCGGGGTCACTTTTTAGTTTGACACCCCTTTTACACGGAGTTCACAAACACAACCAAATGTTTGTTTTGATAGTGTGCGTGAGCGCCGTGTAAAAAGTGACAGTTCGTCACTTTTTAGTTTGACTTTGACCAACCAGCGGGGTACAAACTAAAAAAGTGTCAAACGAAAAAGTGACCAACCACCGGGGGTTGAGTGTATGAGGTTGGCGTTCTGCAACGTTGCCGCTTGTTTACTTTAGTTACGTTGAGCTACTAAAATGACTTAGATGAGGTAAGATTTTCAGATCCATGTTTGAATCTCGTTCCTAAGTTGTGAGCATTTCAGTGATGTTTGTATTTATTTTTTGAAACCGAATTTTATGATTTTTTTTGGGCATTGTGTGTTGGATCACATATTAATCGTTGTTAAATATGTAACAGTCTTCTATGCGGTTTCCCATTATTCGAGCCTGATAATTCGGTATACAAGACCAAAACTACTCACATGCTTAATAAAATATGCATATTGTAACTAACGATGAGCCGACACATTCCGGGGACTCTAAAAAATACTTCAAGGTCGGCACGCTTATCCACACTAACATTAATCGGAAACCTGTTCCATCCGGTTACTTGAGGCCCCAGCAGCACGACGACGATCACCCAGCTCTTAAACTTTGGGTTAAAATGGATGAAAATGAACAGAAATAAAATTGTCTCAGGAACACGAATATGATAAAATTATAACCAAAAAATTCGATCTAAGGGGTTGACGAGCAAAAATTTACAACCAAATCAATCACTAAAAGAAAAAGTATCTATTTGATATGTTATACTGCCTTACCCAAAGCGTTCTCAGTCTCAGATGGTAGTCCCAGATGTCCCCTGCAAGCTGCAGGTGAGCAGTTCTCTAGGATTTCGGTCATTCGATTTTTTTTTGTATTTTTTAATCCGACTGAAACTTTTTTGGTGCCTTCGGTATGCCCAAAGAAGCCATTTTGCATCATTAGTTTCACTTTAAAAGGGCGTAATACTGAATGTTTAGCCCTTTTGAAATGTTAGTCTTGGTTTGAAAATTTTGAAAATATTGTTTTCGAAAAGATCGGAAAATTTCACAAATGTTTCATATTTTAACATTGAAAATCGGACCATTAGTTGCTGAGATATCGACATTAAAAAATGGTGGGCTGTTTGAGTGAGACTTAGAAAACATCAATCTTCCTGTTTTTAAACCTTTGCATTGCAATATCTCAGCAACTAAGGGTCGTATCAACAAAGTCCAAAGAAGCAAAATATAGAGAATTTTCTCAGCTTTTCAAAAACATTTTTTTCAAAAGTGTGCAAACATGTGCACTAATTTAAAAAAATGAAAAACTGCGACTATTTTCAAAAAAGACCCCTAAATATGGATTTAACTTGAAAACGGTGCACTTTATCAAAATTTTACTAAAGTACTTTTTGATTGCAAATTTGATTTTACATCGAAAAATGAAGTTGGAAAAAGTTTGCGACCAATATTTCGATTTTAAAAAAAAATCAGTATTGATTAAAAAATTCATAACTCGGTCAATGATTTTTTGCACAACCTGGAAATTTCTGAAAAGTTGGCATTTTACGTCCCCTAAAACATATCAAAATATAAAAAAATTAAAAATAGTGTTTTTTTGCAAATCCAATTTTAGTGATAAAAAGTTAAACAAAAAAATCAGCAAATTTTTTTTACCGAGTATAATTTTTTTTCCAGTGTAGTCCGTATCCATACCTACAACTTTGCCGAAGACACCAAATCGATCTAAAAATTCCTTCAAAAGATACAAATTTTTGTATTTTCATACATCATTTTTGTATGGACAGCTGCGATATTTGTATGGAAAATTATATGGACAAACTAATGATGCAAAATGGCTTCTTTGGGCATACCGAAGGCACCAAAAAAGTTTCAGTCGGATAAAAAAATACAAAAATTAAAATTGAAGAAAAAAGACCGATTTCGTAGAGAATTGCTCAGGTCGAAGCGAGTTGATATCTGGATGGAACACTTTTGCCTTCCTCACTGAGGTAAGGCTATAATCCTGCTCTAAAAATGAACTTCGTATAAAAACGTCGTAGACCCACCTTCATGTATACATATCGACTCAGAATCGAAAACTGAACAAATGTCTGTGTGTATGTGTGTGTGTATGTGTGTGTGTATGTGTATGTGTATGTATGTATGTGACCAACAAACTAGCTCATGTTTCTCGGCACTGGCTGAACCGATTTGACCCGAACTTGTTGCATTCGACTTGGTTTAGGGTCTCATAGATCGAGTTTTATACAGATTGAAGTTTCGATAAGTAGTTCAAAAGTTATGTATAAAAATGTGTTTTCACATATATTTGGATCTAACTTAACTGTTTGTAAACTATGTCCGGGCCCATCATCCGACCCATCGTTGGTTAGGTTATCAAAAGACCTTTTCAACGAGTCCAAAACATTAAAGTTCTGGCAACCCTGTCTCGAGATATGGCCACTTAAGTGATATTGATGTACTTTTTTGAAGCCGGATCTCACTTAAATGTATGTGTACTATGTCCGGATCCATCATCCGACCCATCGTTGGTTAGGTTATCAAAAGACCTTTTCAACGAGTCCAAAACATTGAAGATCTGGCAACCCTGTCTCGAGATATGGCCACTTAAGTGATATTGATGTACTTTTTTGAAGCCGGATCTCACTTAAATGTATGTGTACTATGTCCGGATCCACCATCCGACCCATTGTTGGTTAGGTTATCAAAAGACCTTTCCAACGAGTGCAAAACATTGAAGATCTTGCAACCCTGTCTCGAGATATGGCCACTTAAGTGATATTGATGTACTTTTTTGAAGCCGGATCTCACTTAAATGTATGTAAACTATGTCCGGGTCCATCATCCGACCCAACGTTGGTTAGGTTATCAAAAGACCTTTCCAACGAGTGCAAAACATTGAAGATCTTGCAACCCTGTCTCGAGATATGGCCACTTAAGTGATATTGATGTACTTTTTTGAAGCCGGATCTCACTTAAATGTATGTAAACTATGTCCGGGTCCATCATCCGACCCAACGTTGGTTAGGTTATCAAAAGACCTTTCCAACGAGTCCAAAACATTGAAGATCTGGCAACCCTGTCTCGAGATATGGCCACTTAAGTGATATTGATGTACTTTTTGGAAGCCGGATCTAAAAAATAGATGAAACTTGTGTACAGCCATTGTTGTGAGGAAGGCTCCAACCACATAGGTGGATTAAGTTAGTTTTTTATTTCAATTTGAAAATTGTGCCATTTTTTTCACTGAAATGCCAATAACTCCCTTTAGATTTAACCATTTGGGATGTTTCACCCTGCATTCTGTTGCTTTTTTTAAGCCTTTTCAGATGCATTTTGAATTTTGAAGTTAAATTGAATTTGGTCTAAGTAACAGCCTTTTTAAGATTTTTTACGTTTTTGAGCCTGCAAACTTTAGGTCCCGATCTGCCCCACTTCTCGTTGAATAAGAATGCTCATATTTTGGCCAGATTCTCGTTTTATATGTACAAACAACCTGTGAAAACATCAGGCAGATTGGTGAGGTCGATGCGAGATGGGTATGCTTTGCTCGTGGACTCTCTCTTACACATTTTTTAAATAAAGTGCCCCGTTTTCAATATGTGGCCACCGAAAATTTGATTTCAGCAAAATATTTGAAGTTTTTCAATTTTTGAAAATAGTGACCATTTTTGAAAACATTTCTATTAATGGTTCAGAAAAAAAGTCTAAGAGAAGATTGAACCTATAAATAACAATTATTTTATCAAAATATCTGAGATCCGGCCTCAAAAAAAGTTAATTAAAAACCAAGTTAAAAACACTAAAGTACGTATAACTTATGATAGGGTTGTCAGATCTTCAATCTTTTGGGCTTGCTGGAAAGGTCTTTTGACTATCTATCCAACGATGATAGATCCGAACAACTTTTTAATCAACTACTTGCAGACTTCATCAGTGTTCTGTTCTCGACTTCTCGAGTCGAGAACAGAACACTGATGAAGTCTGCAAGTAGTAGACGAAATACGTATCTGTCAAGATATTAAAATATATAGCGGAATTAAAAGGAACAACTCGTCTCTTTGTATTCACAGTAATGCATTCTGCTAAAACGCTCAACCAAACCACAATTTTTAATCAAAATACTTGAGATCCGGCTTCAAAAAAGTGTATAATTAACACTTAAGTGCTCATAACTTTTGATAGGGTTGTCAGATCTTAAATTGAATTTGAAAGCGTTGGAAAGGTCTTTCAAATACCTTTCTAACAATATATAGCATGATGGGTTTTCTTACAAAAACCACCTTTTATTACAATATATCAAACTCTAGTCAAATCGTTTTTTTAGCATAACTTTTGAAGTACTTTTCTAAACATCATAATATTACTAGGGTCTTGTGGGACCCCAAGACGGATCGAATGAGACTAAAACGGTCCAAATCAGTTCAGCCAGTCCGGAGATAATCGTGGGCATATTTTTTGGTGCACGGACTTACAGACATACACACGCACAGACATTTGTTCAGGATTTGATTCTGAGTCAATAGTTATACGTGAAGGTGCGTCTAAGAGGTCGAATAAAGAAGTTCATTTTTCGAGTGATTGTATAGCCTTTCCTCATTGAGGTGAGAAAGGCAAAACCTCCATATTATAACTCAAATGCATGACTTTTCTCACAGCAGCAAGATTAATAACGTCAAAATCACCGCCGGTGATACCAGCAAAAACATCCCGCGAACATGTTTTCGTTTGCATTAGAACTAAGACTTGCTCCATAACTTTTATGTGAGCGGATAAGTGCGCCCAAAATCCAAACTCAACCTTTTTCAAAAGCACCCAAGAGCGACGCTCCAAATATTAATGACAAACAATTTTTCACTGCCTTTTGCGCCCAAATCTTGGTCACATAAATTAGCACTTTTAGAGGTTTTCCTTTGATTTGACAGCGTCGTATCCCTAATGATGGCTCGTGTACTTTTGGCGAAACTTTCCCGAAAAACAACAACACTGGAAACTTGCCAAGATGTGCTCGCGACTGATAAGAGCGTCCGAGCAAGCCATGGCCGACGGCGTACAACGAGGACGACTCTCCGGAATGTTGATGCTTCGCTGACTTTTCTGAAGTTTGGGAGCTGAAAATGGATGGGAATTTTAAAAGAATGTTGATATTAAAGCTTTGCTTTAAAAACAAGATTGTTTTGCAAACAAATTAATTGATTGTTGTCTCTGCTAAAACTCGCTTTATACTAAAAATTTGGATTATGATATGATTTTGCAAAAAAAAAAAACGAAACCAAGGTTTTAAACAAACCATCTTCAAAAAGCCACGTCAATTTTCAGCATTCCATCGGGGGTGCGAAAAGTGCAAAGAAAGTGATGATCCTGTTTGGGAGAGTGGGCTCGCGCGAGTCCCCCCTGCGTCCCATGATAAACGGAACCGGTCTGGTTTGCCGAACGCGGCCGCTCGCCAGTCGCGTGGCACTTTATGCGCCTCCGAAGGCGAAACGTGACCAGCTTTCGGCGCGCAGCAAACAACATGCTTATTTGGAGTTGTTTTGTTTTTATCCTTTTAATTTTCGAGGATCGTGGCTTGATTTGGATAGCGCTGGGAGACACACGTTCATTCACATCGGCCCCGCGAGGATCATTTTTCGGGATGATCGGAGAGTGAAATTTCGGGGATCGTCTCGGAGAAGGTTAATGAACTTGGGTTTTGGGTGCCGCGTGAGAAGTTCAAACAGAATGCAGTTTGACGAGAGAGATCAAAAAACGAGAAGGAAGTTTGATATTCTTTACTCTTCGAGTTAGCTAAGATACCAACCCTAATATTGAACATTTGAGCAACTCTCTACGAAATCGGCCGATTTCGACCATTTTTATTTTTTGTATTTTTTTTATTTGGCTCAAACTTTGTGGGGGCCTTCCCTATGACCAAATAAGCTATTTTGTGTCATTGGTTCACCCGTACAAGTCTCCATACAATTTTGGTAGCTTTCTATACAAAAATGGTATGTAAATATTCAAACAGCTGTAACTTTTGAGTGAATTTTCAATTTAGTGTCTTCGGCAAAGTTGTAGGTATTGTTAAGGACTTTTGAGAAAAAATAGGTACACGGAAATTTTTTTTGCAGATTTTTTAATCAAACTTTTTTTCACTAAAACTCAATTTCCCATAAAACGTATTTTTTTGATTTTCGAGATTTTTTGATGTGTTTTAGGGGACAAAAATCCGCAACTTTTGAGTTATAGAGATACATGGTCAAAAAATCTGCCGCCGAGTTATGATTTTTTTTTAAAATAGTGATTTTTGGAAAAAATCGAAGTTTTATGTAAAAACAAGTTTGACATTAATTTTAAATGCAAAATTGAATTTGCAATCGAAAATTACTTTACAGATTTTTTGAAAAAGGGCTCCGTTTTCAAGATATAGCCACCGAAAGTTTGATTTTAGCGAGATATTTGCAGTTTTTCAATTTTTAAAAATAGTGACCATGAGTGACCATTTCTAAAAATATTTTTTTAGGAAAGTTCAGAGAATTTGCTATAAAATTGTCTAAGAGACATTGTAGATTGGACCTCGGGTAGCTGAGATAGAGCCGCTTTAAGAAAAAAATAAACACGAAAATTGAAGTTTTCTAAGTCTCACCAAAACAACCCACCATTTTCTAATGACGATATCTCAGCAAACAATGGTTCGATTTTATCAAAAAACTCGAAAATAAAAAAATACGTATTTTGGGAAATTGAGTTTTAGTGAAAAAAAAGTTGATAAAAAAATCTGCAAATTTTTTTTCCGTGTACCTATTTTTTTCTCAAAAGTCCTCAACAATACCTACAACTTTGCCGAAGACACCAAATTGATCAGAAAATTCACTCAAAAGTTACAGCTGTTTGAATATTTACATGGGTAATTCTCCGCCAACTCACACAGCAGTTGCCCCGACCCCTCTTCGATTTGCGTGAAACTTTGTCCTAAGGGGTAACTTTTGTCCCTGATCACGAATCCGAGGTCCGTTTTTTGATATCTCGTGACGGAGGGGCGGTACGACCCCTTCCATTTTTGAACATGCGAAAAAAGAGGTGTTTTTCAATAATTTGCAGCCTGAAACGGTGATGAGATAGAAATTTGGTGTCCAAGGGACTTTTATGTAAAATTAGACGCCCGATTTGATGGCGTACTCAGAATTCCGAATAAACGTATTTTTCATCGAAAAAAACACTAAAAAAGTTTTAAAAATTCTCCCATTTTCCGTTACTCGACTGTAAAAATTTTGGAACATGTCATTTTATGGGAAATTTAATGTACTTTTCGAATCTACATTGTCCCAGAAGGGTCATTTTTCATTTAGAACAAAATTTTCATTTTAAAATTTCGTGTTTTTCTAACTTTGCAGGGTTATTTTTTAGAGTGTAACAATGTTCTACAAAGTTGTAGAGCAGACAATTACAAAAATTTTGATATATAGACATAAGGGGTTTGCTTGTAAACATCACGAGTTATCGCGATTTTACGAAAAAAAGTTTTGAATAAGTTACTTTTTGCGTTTCTCTTTGTTTTGTCGTCCGTGTCTGTCGCGGGTGACCATGAATAGCCATGATCGCTGACGACCAACATTTTCAAAACTTTTTTCGTAAAATCGCGATAACTCGTGATGTTTATAAGCAAACCCCTTATGTCCATATATCAAAATTTTGTAATTGTCTGCTCTACAGCTTTGTAGAACATTGTTACACTCTAAAAATAACCCTGCAAAGTTAGAAAAACACGAAATTTTAAAATGAAAAATTTTGTTCTAAATGAAAAATGACCCTTCTGGGACAATGTAGATTCGAAAAGTACATTAAATTTCCCATAAAATGACATGTTCCAAAATTTTTACAGTCGAGTAACGGAAAATGGGAGAATTTTAAAACTTTTTAGTGTTTTTCGATGAAAAATACGTTTATTCGGAATTCTGAGTACGCCATCAAATCGGGCGTCTAATTTTACATAAAAGTCCCTTTGACACCAAATTTCTATCTCATCACCGTTTCAGGCTGCAAATTATTGAAAAACACCTCTTTTTCGCATGTTCAAAATGGAAGGGGTCGTACCGCCCTCCGTCACGAAATATCAAAAACGGACCTCGGATTCGTGATCAGGGACAAAAGTTACCCTTAGGACAAAGTTTCACGCAAATCGAAGAGGGGTCGGGGCAACTTTTCCCGATTTCGTGTGAGTTGGTAGAGAATTACCCACATACCATTTTTGTATGGACAGCTGCCAAAATTGTATGGAGACTTGTATGGGTGAACCAATGACACAAAATATCTTATATGGTCATAGGGAAGGCCCCCACAAAGTTTGAGCCAAATCAAAAAAATACAAATAAAATCCATTTCCGGTTTTGGTAGAGAATTGCTAATTTCCAAGTCACAAACCATTCAGAAGCAAATTTACATACTTTTGTAGCATTTTCAACATTGTGGTTAAAAAAAATTTAACAAAACCAACTCGATCAATCATTCTCCCTGACAGCAATCAGGTGATGACACCCCAAAACCCATCGCTCCAGGATCGGCCCTCCACGTGTTGTAACGGTACTTCTACCCAAAAGTGAACCGAAACATCGTCAGCAAATTTTACGAGACCCCCCTTTAAAGACTCATAAAAGTCCAATCTGGAACGGTATAAGTGATTTTTAATTGCACTCTTCGTCTGACGAAAGGCTCCAAAAAATCACGTGCTTCCTGTTGTGTTTTTGCTGGGACTCGAGGAGGAAGGAATGTCAAAAAGTTAAATGATCGCAGCTCATGTAAGGTGAGCGAATATTGATTTAACGCGAACATCTTCCCGCAGCACAGTGACTTCATTAATCAACTGCTAAAGAGTTGGCGGGAGGACCTTCAAGTGCCTGCGGAACAAAATGAAAATAAGTTCAACTGAAATAGTTGAAAATCAGTTGGTATGTTTAATTTTAATTTGAAAATTTGAATAAACTGATTTTCACCATTCAATGAGTTGACAAATGATTCTAATGTTCTCACTTGAACTACAGAAAAATAACAAGCTTAAAAAATGTTCGTTAAAATCCATAAAAAAAAATCAGTCGGATATTTTGATTATCATCTTATTTGAGATCTTGAATATGACTTCGTTAAAACGAGTTTGAAAAAAAATCTGGTTTTGTATCATTCAAAATCGATTTTAAAACTCTAGATTTGCAGTACATTCTACAGCTTGGTGAGGCAAGACGAACAACCCGTTGGGGCAAAAGGAACAATGTGTGAAAAATAATGTTTAAGTGCTTACAATTGAATAGTTATCATTTAGAAACGGGGAGCGGCCGTGGTTGACTGGTTACGGTGTTCGCTTTGTAAGCGAATGGTTCTGGGTTCGATTCCCATCTGCTCCCAACGAGAAAGTATAGGATATATAAATCTTGAAACTCTGAACATGAACGAAAAATCAAAGTCACTCGAGTCGGGGTTCGATCCCCCGTCCTTTGGAATGGCAAGCAAAAATGCTAACCGCTAGGCCATGACGACTTGGTGAGCGTGAACTGGAATTAGGAATACTGTTACAGAGAGTGAGTTGTGGCGCTATAACCACGGCAAATGTGTTCAGGGCATTCGTGGAAATACAATGTCTCATACCAGGGGGTCCCGGAGTACCAAACCTTCTTAGCATGGTGCTCCCAACGAATACAACCAAATCTCGGAGCGTATAGGGGGATGGCGTCGCTATTTTAAGACCACGTTTTCCACTTTTTCTCATCGAAACCGACTACTTTATCGACTTCATTTTGCTGGGCGAGGTAGGACCCCGTCTATTTTTAGACGATGACTCAGCACTTTTCCACTCTTGCACTTAAAAAAACCAGGTGCCAGCACGATGTAACGCCACGTCCATACACCCAACTGGCAGTCGCATGATTGTGATGCATGGCGGCATGAAAGTATATCAGAATCTGCATGAAATCTGTCCTCATGCATTTTTTGCGATATAGGAGTATGACATTTTTGCCCGTTACCGACAATTATCGACATTACCGACGGCTTTTTGGTTGTATATCACGCTTGATGTAAAGTGAATGAAAGAGCACCAACATATGCTTCTCTTTGGAGTGTTGCTCGGGGACGGGCCAGCATTATATGTGTTTGTGAGAACTGCAGATCGCTGAAATTTTTACAAGCGGGCAAAAATGATCTACGGGCTTGCTGCAAAAAATGTTATAAAATATGACATTTTCTGCAGCAAATCCAATGTTGCAGATTTTTAGGTATATTTTTCCTTTGGGTGTATGGTGGTGTGTCCCCACGCTTCTTCCTCCCCTGTCGATTCAGAATTGTGTTGTTGTTCGAACACTCAGTGCTCAAACTCAACCCAATTACGAGTCATCTCTGCGATACGGCTTTACGCAGTAGGCCTGGCCGCTTTAACGCTTGTGTTGTTTCAATGCACTTCAATGCAATGGCGCACTACAAATGTTAATAAATGACAAGAAGAGTGCTAGGCGTAATCTAACCTAAGGCACTCTCCAGGATCCCATCGAAAGATTGGTTGTGCTTAGGGTCTGATTAGATTAGATTAGATGATAATTGAATAGTTATCATTTAGAAACATAAGATTATAATGTATTCGGATCATTTATTTCTTTCGTTTTAAGAAGAGATAGTAATACTTAACTGGGTAATTCTCTACCAATTTCCTTTAAAATGACATGTTCCAAAAAAATTTAGAGTCAAGTAACGGAAAATGTCGGAGTTTTGAATTTTTTTTAAGTGTTTTTTTTTAATGAAAAATACGTTTTGTTTTGGTATTCTGAATACGCCATCAAATCGGGCGTACAATTTTACATAACAGTCTCTTTGACACCAGATTTCTATCTCATCACCGTTTATGTGAGTTGGCGGAGAATTGCCCTGCTATTAATTTGACCGTTTTTTTCGAAAAACTAACATTATTCAGAAGATACATGGTAAAGTTTCATAATATCGTTATATTTTGGAAGGGAAATTTTATTATATCAGTATTGATGCAATTTTATGTAATTGTTACCAAACAAGCTGTGGTGAGGAGGGGGCAACAAGGAGGGAAGGGGACAAAATAATTAAATATATAAAAATTGAATTTACATGCAATGGTTTCAACATTTAAATGAAAAAAAAGTGTTTTAAAATGTCTAAAAATTTCTATGTTTTGATGAAAAAAAATATTTTTCACGAAATAAAACTTTACATTGGACACTTTGGAAATTTTTTGCAACGGACTAACAAAATAAAAATCAAAATCTCAATTTTTTTTATTTATGATTTATTTTGCACATGCTTGCAACTTTTGAGCGGACAACGATTTGTAGCCGATTTATGTTTTTAAATGCGTTGTTTTGAAAAAAATGAAATGTTACCCGAATAAAAATTGACTTCGCTTTTTCATGTAACATCGAATTTGAAATCGTAAAAATCGCCGTTTTAGTCTAGTGTATGTTAAAAATTAATATTTTTGAATTATTAAGAAAGTGTACATCTCAGTCCATTTCTGAAATGTTTTGTTTTTTTTTTTTCGAGTGCGAGTCAAATTTTATAAAAAAAAATTATCTATAAATTCTATAATATCTATAATCCTATAGGACTTTCGAAATAGAACAAGTACCGTAAAACGGGGTGACTTTGAAAGGTTTGCGATTTTCCGCAAAATGAAGAGTGCAATTAAAATACGTACGGACTACACACAAAAAAAATTTCCGAATGTTACATCATTTATGATGTAACACTTTTGCACGTCATTAAACATTTAAATTTAAATGCAAATTGATGTAAATATGCGACAAATTATACGTAAAAACATGATTTTACGTGTGATTCAACCGTTTACGTCGAATCTCAAGTTTACATCAACTGAGTTTACATGTGATTCATTTTTTCCGTGTCGAGTAAATTCACATATTTTTTTCTGTGTAGTTTAGAATCAAACTGACCGTGGTAGAGAAGTGTTCAAAGTAACCTCAAGAAGAATTTTTCATAAAATTTTGAAAGGTGTAAAAAGTTAGTTAACTATTATTAAGAAAATGTTAATGAAAGCCATTCTTTTAAACTTCTCAAAGTGTCATGATTTTCTCCATGAGCATGACTTTAAATAGACCGTGCCACGTAGCCTAGTGGTAACGCTTCCGCCTCGTAAGCGGTAGATCGGGGTTCAAATCCCGGCTCGGACCAACACAACTGGTGATCTTTTCCCTTCTGGAATCGATTGCTTAGTAAAGGGAAGGTAGTGTATCGTCACAAACTGGACCTTATCACGACACCTTAGGGAGGCGACCTTATGGAATGTTAACATTAACCTTAAGAGCGAGTCCACGAACAGGGCATACCCCTTTGTATGGGACGTCGTTTGGACCTCTCCAATCTGCCTGAAATTTTCAGGGGTTGTTTGTACATATGAAACCAGCATCTGGCCAAAATATGAGCACTCTAGGTCAACGGGAAGTGGGGCAAATCGGGACACAATGTTTAAAGGTTCAAAAACGTCAAAAATCTTAAAAAGGCTATAACTTAGGCAACATTCAATTTAATTTCAAAATTCGAAATGCATCTGAAAGAGCTTAAAAAATGCAACAAAATGCAGGGTAGAGTATCCCGATTGGTTAAATCTAAAGGGAGTTATTGGCATTTTAGTGAAAAAATAGCATAATTTTCAAACTCAAATAAAAAAGTGTTCCATCCAGATATCAACTTTGTTCGACCTGCAGCTTGTAGGGGACATCTGGGACTACCATCTGAGACTAAGAACGCTTTGGGTAAGGCAGTTTAACATATTAAATAGACACTTTTACTTTTAGTGAATTTTTTGGTTGTAAATTTTTGCTCGGGGGACCCCTTAGATCAAATTTTTCGGTGTTAATTTTGTCATATTCGTGTTCTTGAGACAATTTCACAATAGAAACATGCATAAAAATGTTTATTTTCATCCATTTTAACCCTTTAAAAAATGAAAGTTAAAAAAAATCTTCGATTCACATTTATTGAAAATCAAGTTCGTTTCCAAGGATACTAGATGACACCAGAAAAAAAGCAGCTTCTTAATTTTTTTTTTACTTTCATTTTTTAAAGGGTTGAAATGGATGAAAATAAATATTTTTGTGTATGTTTCTATTGTGAAATTGTCTCAAGAACACGAATATGACAAAATTAACACCGAAAAATTTGATCTAAGGGGTCCCCCGAGCAAAAATTTACAACCAAAAAATTCACTAAAAGTAAAAGTGTCTATTTAATATGTTAAACTGCCTTACCCAAAGCGTTCTTAGTCTCAGATGGTAGTCCCAGATGTCCCCTACAAGCTGCAGGTCGAACAAAGTTGATATCTGGATGGAACACTTTTTTATTTGAGTTTGAAAATTATGCTATTTTTTCACTAAAATGCCAATAACTCCCTTTAGATTTCACCAATCGGGATGCTCTACCCTGCATTTTGTTGCATTTTTAAGCCCTTTCAGATGCATTTTGAATTTTGAAATTAAATTGAGTTTTGCCTAAGTTATAGCCTTTTTAAGATTTTTGACGTTTTTGAACCTTTAAACATTGTGTCCCGATTTGCCCCACTTCCCGTTGACTTAGAGTGCTCATATTTTGGCCAGATGCTGGTTTCATATGTACAAACAACCCTTGAAAATTTCAGGCAGATTGGTGAGGTCGATGCGAGATGGGTATGCTTTGCTCGTGGACTCGCTCTTAACATGTTAACATTAAGTAGAGAATGAAACTGCCACTGAATCCGCTTTGTAAATGCCGGCCCCGATACTATTCAAGGGTGTTCCCCTCAGGAACTGGGAAAGATTTACTTTTTTTTTACATGACTTTAAATCGGAAAACGGATTGCATTTTCGGATAAATAAAAATAAATAAGTTTGTAAATAATAAATAAAATGTGTTTTTGAAACACAATTAAACAAATCTCCAAATTTACAGGCAATTTAAGTTTAATAAATTTTAAGAAAAAAGGGGAAACTTGTGTTTCGTGCTTCAAATTCAGTAAGAAATGCAATATAAATCGATAATTTTATACACAAAACTAGCTATAACAAATTTTAGGCAAAATTTGGTAAATTTGTCAAAATTTACCTAAAATTCATGTGTATTTTACTAAAGAGTTAAGGCTGATACAAATTTTAAAGTTTTTGTGAACCCCCCTTCAAAGTTGACCCGAAAATCATGGAGCAAAAAAATATAAAAAAATAAAAATATAAGACTTCAAAATTTCAATGAAAATTTATGTGCAATAAGTTGAGATTGATTGAAAATGCATTCCCCTCCGTTTAAAATCATTTTAAGCATGTTTGGGTTGATTTAAACATATTTTGAAAATTTGAAAATTTTCGATATTTAGTATCGCAAAAAGTTTTTGTTTCCGCTATTTTTTTTTTGTTTTCGTCAAATCTTACTTTTTTTTAAACTAACGATTGCTAAACAGTTGAACTAGCGTAAAATGCATTTAAAAACACTTTTTGCGTTCAAATTTTGAGACTATGGCTTGTATTTTTTTTCTATTTGTCATTCAATTAGAGATTAATTTTTAGAAGAAAAAAGGTTGCTGAATTTAGTCGAAAATTGGATGCTGTAAAACGAAACATTTATGATTTTTTTTTTATCTTCAGATGAATTTCAATTTTATGAAAAATGTTTTTATTTGTTGTGCACACTTTTTAGTTTTCTTCATTTAAGATCAATATTTTTTCATAAAAGAAAAGTATCGGCAGAAAGTTTGGTTAAGGACATATATTTAAAAAAATGAAAAAAGCAAGCCAAAAGTTATTTCAAAATACATTTTACACTAGGTCTGTTGTTTAGCAAAAATTGTAGTGTGAAGTGTGAAAAAATGTAAAATTTGACGAAAACAAAAATGTTGGCGAAAATCTTTTTGGAGTACTGCATATCGAAAATTTTCAAAAAAAATAATAATCTTAAAAATGCTAAAAATAATTCAAAACGCAGGGAAATGCATTTTAAAGTAATTTTATCTGATTATACTTCATTTCCATTGAAATTTTTAAGTTTTTTGAAAAAAATATTTTTTTTGCTACCTGATTTTTTGGGCCGATTTTTAAGGCGGAATGATGGGAGGTGGGTTATGAAAACTTTATAAAATATTTGTACCAGCCTGGAAAACAACCCACGGATTTATATAACTATTTAACATATAAACCAAAAATATGACCAAAATTCGATGTTTAAAAAAATACTCAAGAAAACCAGTTTTGAGGAAAATACTCTTGAGATTTTTTAACCATGAAGTCCAAAATTAATTTTCAACGTTTCACTCACAAATTAAACAAAAAAGCACCCCAAGGATTCAAAACCCCAACAAGAAAAATCTGTAACATCATTGTACTACATATAATAAGTTCAGTCCTCAAGTGTGCCCGAAACCATTCGATTACTATAAGAACTCCCCGCGGCAATGTCAATCTCCAGAGGGAAGCAAACCAGATATTAAAGGTTGCATCCCTTAATGAGTTGAAAAGAAGCCAAGATCGCGCGAGCGAATGCCCCGAGGATCCTCCAAATTAAGCCACTACACGGTCGGGTTAATTGTTTCGCGAGCTGGGTGGTCGTTTAGAACCATCGTTTTAAGGTCATGTCCCATCATCCCCACGAGGACACCAGATAAGACGCGCGCACGATCCCGCGCGGGCCCAAAACTAATTGATGTGGCGAAGGATTTTATGAGTTATCAACATGTTGGAGACATTCCTCGACCCAACTGCGCGCCGATTGAGTTAGAACCAATTTCGAAAAACACGAATCGTCCTGACCGCTGGCATTCAGGTGTGGTCCCGGGGAATCAAATTCTACAAGCTTCGGGTCGGCTACCGTGAGAGCCTCGTTTCACGGCCGACGGCGGCGGCTAATCAATGTTCACGGGTCATTATTTTGTGTTATCTTGAGCCAGCCGACTGGCCGCCTAACGTTCTTCGTCTAATCCTTGTACGTATACCAGCATCGGACGACAACAAACGACAAAAGTCAATTTGTAATGGTCGGGTTTGCGGTGCGGTGACGGTGTCTACCGCGCTGAAGAGGTCCTTTCGGGAGTCCCTCTCTAATGGTTGTATTGCATGCATTTTTTTGGTTGGACAAGTCAAGTCGGGACACCACCCAGGTGGTCGACGCTCGTTACGGATGATTTTTAGATGATAGTGCGTGGAAAATGCGGGCCGGTTTTGATTTCGGTTCGAGAGTGCGCACCCATTGAAAGAGTTCATTCATGTGCGAGTCGGGTTGAAGTGGTCAATGAAAAGTATGACTTTGTTGGATTTTTGGTTGAATCGTCACAGAACCATTTTGTTGGACTGTGAAACTAATGATTCTGAGCAGTCAAATGTTAAACCTTATAAAGTACAGCGTTGATCGCTTCAAGTTTTACAAAAGAAGATTTCTCCGCCAACTCGCGCCTTAAACTTTGTCCTAAGGGGTAACTTTTGTTCCTGATCACGAATCCGAGCTCCATTTTTCGATATCGCGGAAGGGCGATACGACCCTTTTCATTTTTGAACAAGTGAAAAAAGCGTCTTTAAATTATTTGCAGCCTGTAATGTTGATAATAGGGAAATTTGGTGTCAAAAGGACTTTTATGTCAAATTGAAAGCAATATTTGAGGGCGTACTCAGAATCCCGAAACCACTTATTTTTCATCGACAAACATACAAAAAAAAGTTTCTAAAATTCTGCTATTATTTGTTACTCGTCCGTTAAAAAAAAACAAGACATGTAATTTTAATGGAGATTCAATGTACTTTAATACAGAAAGGTATTTTTCATTAAAAACGATATTTTTTATTTAAAAATTTAAGGTTTTTTTCTAATTTTGTAGGGATATTTTTTAAATGTGACAATGTTCTACAAAAATTTAGAACTGACAACTACAAAAAACATATATTTAAACATAAGGGTTTGCTTGTAACCATCACGGTCATCGCAATTTTATGAGAAAAAAATGTTTTGGAAACAAAGAGAAACATAAAAAGTAACATAAAAAAAATCCTTTCTTACAAAAAAGGTTAAAGGTTTGCTTTTGGAAAAAAACGTTTACACGGAGAAAAAAGAGTTCCCAAAATCGTGAACAAGCGTTCATGAAAATGAGAACCACGAACAAAGTGTTCAAATTTCATGGTACATGTTTCAAAATCGTACCATGGAATTTGAACACTTTGTTCGAGGTTCCCATTTTCATGAACGCTTGTTCACAATTTTGGGAACTCGTTTTTCTCCGTGTACTCAGAAAGAAAATTTGTGCACGGGTTGGGAACTGCCCAGAACAAAACCCTATTACTAATTTGAAGGTTTAAAGCGCACCCGGATCTCAAAGCATGATTTTTGAAATCTCTATTTCTGAAATATGTCTGTATGCGATATTAAAATTTTGTGCCTTCCATCATTGAAAAACCGCTCCTAAAACCCAAAATGTTATATTTCTGATTTGTAGCCGCGGGGTCGGAGACGAGAATTTTTTTTTCGATCCGTAATTTAGAACCGGCAAAAGTGGCCAAAATTTGAAGCTTTTCCAAAAAAACATTCCAGAGATACAGCCATATTAGGGCGCCCAGAAAAAAAATGACCCCCTGTTCCACAAGCGAAAAAAGGTTTATTGAGTTATTTTAAGCATCTGTGTAAATTTTAAGCGAAATCGGTTGAGATTAACCCATTGATACCCGAACCTAAGGTTAATGAAAACAAAGATTTTCATACAAAAATCGCTAATATTTTTTCAAGATCAAGATTTAAGGCTTTGGTATGTTTTACAAAGTTGTAAAGCATTAATGAGAATCTCACGTTTGGAAATATAATAATAAAAGTAGCACGTACAGACCAAACCGTAAGAAAATAGGGGTTTCCATACATTTTTTCGATTTTCCCCATACAAACATCACCTTCGAGTATCAATAGGTAAATGTTGACCGATTTTGCTCATATTCGTCCCAGAGTTCTAAAATAGCCCAAGGAACAATGTTCAGCTTATGGAGCGTGGTTTTGAGAAAAAGTCCCATATTCTGGGCACCCTAAGCCATATTCATTTTTACGTCTTATTTTCATCCTATTTTCTCTTTTTTAAATGTTTGGTTTGATACAGAAACATAAACTGAACATCAAATTCGAAGTCCCGGCCCGTTCTCGCTCGAAAGATCGACAAGTCGTCAAGTCGAAGTATAAACGCCAGCACATTTACGCTGCGCGTGAAAGTATTCTTTCTTGCTCATCATTATAGGTTGACATCGACTATCGATTTATTTATTTTTTAAAGCTAATTATAGACTAGAATTCACTCAGTAGCAAGCCAGCGACAAGTTAAGACGTGTTTTGCTCGTGTTGTCATCTCGCGTGCTTGGAAGTTTTTGACGGATGGAGGTGGAGGAATCCTCCGAGGAGGAAGATTTACGTCCCGTCCGCGGGAATCGGAAGCGGAAGAAGTCCAGCGAGGTCACTGAAATCGGCATCGAAGGAGAAAAAGTTGAGAAGACCCTGCTCAATAGCAACAAATTCAGTGCGCTTTCGGGCGACAAAAACAACAACAATGCCAGCCCGCAGGAGGAGGAGACGCGGTTCCAGCACCCGGCCAGTCGGCAAGTAAACAAAAGCAACCACCTTTGGTGGTGAAGAACACCACGGATTTACAACTAACCCGATTTGGAACCAAGGTGACCTGCTTCTCTGTCAAAGATTTTGACAAGTTGCAGGAGCTCCTCAAGAGGAAGAAAGTGGAATTCTACACCCACGAACGACGGAGCGAACGAAATCATCGGGTAGTTCTTCGTGGTTTACCTGATGAACTGAAACCGGATGAGGTCAAGTACCTGCTGAAGAGGGGTCTCAAGCTAGACGCGCTGGAGGTGCATGCCATCAAGCGGAAGGAAAAGTCCACCGTGGACGAAACTCCGTACATTGTGGTCTTCCCCAAGGGATACACCAATCTGAAGAAGCTCTCTGCAATGAAGGTCATGGCAAGCATTATCATCAGGTGGGAGGCCTACCGGAACAAGCGGCCGAACGTGACCCAGTGCAGGAACTGCTTGCAGCTGGGTCATGGAACCAGGAACTGTCACCTGAAAGGGAGGTGCAACAACTGTGGGGATCCCCACAAGACGTACGAGTGCAATGTCCAAGAAGCCGAGCCGAAGCGGTGTGCCAACTTCTCTGGAGCCCACGAAGCCACGGACCGCAGCTGCCCTAAGCGTGCGGACTTCATCCGGAGGCGCCAGCAGGCGTCGAAACCGAAACCGCCGGCAAGGAAGGCGGAGAAGCAGAGTCCAGTGTTCACGCCGGCGGAGTTCCCTCTGTTGCCGGGTGCAGTCCCGGACGGAAAATCGAAGGATCGACCTCGCCCCGCAGGAAGAAGCCAAGGAAGCAGTGGCTCCCGAGACGGTGGAGCCACGAAAGAGGAAGCCGGGGAGGTGCTCTACAGTTCTGCTGAGCTGTGGGGCATTTTCTCGGAGTACATCGGCAGATTCAAAACCTGCAAGACCCGCTTGGACCAAGTAACCCTCGTCAGTTACATGATCTCCAAGTATAAAGTGTAATGAGTTTTTATTTTTTTATTTTTTTTATATATTTTGATTGTAAACTGATCCTCGGTCCTAACCTGGTCGTAGCACCTAAAAGGACCTAATAAAAATTAGTTATGAAGAAAAAAAATAGACTAGAATTGAAGACCCTTTATATTTTTCTAATAATATAAATCCAATATCAAGAGTCATATAAACATATGAAACACATTAATTTTTTGGACCTTTTAAAAAAATAAGCATCCGTAAAATTTGGTAAGCACCGTGAAATGCCGCGATATTTTAAACAATTGCATTGATAAATCACTTCTCAGTACATTCAAGGCTCTGAAAAGTATCATTTCCGATCGTCCATTTGGCGGCCATGTTTGTTTTAGAAAAACATTCAAATCTTGATTCAGAATGTATCAATCAAAAAACGATTTTCTTTGTGTTATTTGTGGGAGCATTTTACAGATCGATTTTTTTTTTAATTTCAATTTAGGTACTATTTCTGGACCGTTAATTCAGAACCATCATGTCCACAAAATGAAGAACACCATCTACGATCTAAAGATTTAATTTTTATATTTTAAACACTTTTCTAAACACAAGGAATGAAGTTTCCAAACTAAACAAATATTGCATGTGAGCAACTCTCTACGAAATCGGCCGATTTCGACCATTTTTATTTTTTGTATTTTTTTATTTGACTTAAACTTTGTGGGGGCCTTCCCTATGACCAAATAAGCTATTTTGCGTCATTGTTTCACCCATATAAGTCTCCATTAGCGTGGCTCACGGATATATGAAAAAGACAAAAGTGTTCAATTTCGAACGCCTCGACCGGAATTTTGTAGCAATATGGCCCCTGAACATAACCTGAAATTTTGAGCGTATTTGGTTAAGGTTTAGTACTTCCACCATTGACCTGAAGTTAGTATGGAACTTCTAAAAATTTACTATGGGAAATTTTCACTTTTAACCTCTTCATAGAAAGTTTCCAAAACCCAATCAAAATTTCTATTCTCAGGTTTCTTATAGTTTTGATCCGGGAACAACTTTGGAACATCGCAAAGCGCTAGTAATTGATCCCGAAAAGATACAGGATATTTTTTGGAGTACGGAAACAAAATTCAACGTTCTCTAAAAATTTGTCTGTATCCTTCCGGGATTAATTCCTAGCGCTTTGCGATGTTCTACAAAGTTGTTCCCCGGATCAAAACCTATGAGAAACCTCTATTCTGAAAAAAATCATACGGCATAGGAAAACTTTCTCGAAAAAGAGTTAAAAAGTTGAAAAAAAAAATTTATTGAAATTTCTTTATAACTTCAGATTAAGAGTGGAACAACTAAACATTAACAAAATACGCTCAAAATTTAAGGCTAGCTTCTGCGGTTATAATGCTACAAAATTTCGGTCGAGGCGTTCGAAATTGAACACTTTTGTCTTTTTCATATAACCGTGAGCCACGCTAGTCTCCATACAATTTTGGCTGCTGTCCATACAAAAATGGTATGTAAATATTCAAACAGCTGTATCTTTTGAGTGAATTTTCTGATCAATTTGGTGTCTTCGGCAAAGTTGTAAGTATTGTTGAGGACTTTGTAGAAAAAAATAGGTACACGGAAAAAAGTTGCAGATTTTTTAATCAACTTTTTTTCACTAAAACTCAATTTCCCAAAATATGTATTTTTTGATTTTCAAGATTTTTTGATATGTTTTAGGGGACAAAATCCGCAACTTTTGAGCCATAGAGAAACATGGTCAAAAAATCTGCCGCCGAGTTATGATTTTTTGAAAAAACTGGGCGTAATCTTCAATGTTTTGTCCTTTTAAAATAGTTTTTTTTGAAAAGATCAGAAAATTTTACGAATTTTTATGTATTAAAATTGAAAATCGGACCATTATTTGCTGCGATATGGTCATTAGAAAATGGTGGGTTGTTTTGGTGAGATTAAGAAAACTTCAATTTTCGTGTTTCTTTTTCTTAAAGCGGCTCTAACTCAGCAACCCGAGGTCCAATATTCAATGTCTCTTAGACAATTTTACAACACATTTTCTGAACTTTTGAAAAAAATGTTTTTTAGAAACGTTCACTCATGGTCACTATTTTTAAAAATTGAAAAACTGCAAATATTTCGCTAAAATCAAACTTTCGGTGGCTATATCTTCAAAACGGAGCCCTTTATCAAAAAATCAATAAAGAACTTTTCGATTGCAAATTCAATTTTGCATTAAAAAATAATGTCAAACTTGTTTTTGCATGAAACTTCGATTTTTTCCAAAAGTCACTGTTTTTTTCAAAAATTCATAACCCGGCGGCAGATTTTTTGACCATGTTTCTCTATGGCTCAAAAGTTGCGGATTTTGTCCCCTTAAACATATAAAAAAATCTCGAAATCTAATCTAATCTAATCTAATCAGACCCTAGCGCAGCCAATCTTTCGAAGGGATCCTGGAGAGTGCCTTAGGTTAGATGACGCCTAGTACTCTTCTTGTCATTTATTAACATTTGTAGTGCACCATTGCATCGGAATGCATTGAAACAACACAAGCGTTAAAGCGGCCAGGCCTACTGCGTAAAGCCGTATCGCAGAGATGACTCGTAATTGGGTTGAGTTTGAGCACTGAGTGTTCGAACAACAACACAATTCTGAATCGACAGGGGAGGAAGAAGCGTGGGGACACACCACCATACGCTCCGAGATTTTTGGTTGTATTCGTTGGGAGCACCATGCTAAGAAGGTTTGGTACTCCGGGACCCTCTGGGATGGGACATTGTATTTCCACGAATGCCCTGGACACTATTTGCCGTGGTTATAGCGCCACAACTCGCTCTTAAACATATAAAAAAATCTCGAAAATCAAAAAATACATATTTTGGGAAATTGAGTTTTAGTGAAAAAAAAGTTGATTAAAAAATCTGCAATTTTTTTCCGTGTACCTATTTTTTTCTCAAAAGTCCTCAACAATACCTACAACTTTGCCGAAGACACCAAATTGATCAGAAAATTCACTCAAAAGTTACTGCTGTTTGAATATTTACATACCATTTTTGTATGGACAGCAGCCAAAATTGTATGGAGACTTGTATGGGTGAACCAATGACGCAAAATAGCTTATTTGGTCATAGGGAAGGCACCCACAAAGTTTAAGTCAAATAAAAAATACAAAAAATAAAAATAGTCGAAATCGGCCGATTTCGAAGAGAGTTGCTCTGTTTTGTAATTGGATTGCCGTGAAATTTCATTTTTTTTTACTATGAAAAGTCACTAGCCCTTTTTTATGTTACTGAGAAATTAATTGCACCAATTTTTTGTCGGATTTACTTCATCCTTTTGCAAGAAAGGCTCTATTTCACCTCTTGGTGATATTAAATCGGGACATAAAAGTCCCTTTGATACCAAATTTCAACACCATCACACAAAATTTTCCATCATCTGAGAGATTAAATTCCGATCATAATATGTTGAAAATAAACAATATTTGTCTGTTTCAAATAAAAACTTAAGATGTAATTACACACCTTTAAACCACATACATAATTTACTCTCACTTTAGTGCACGCACCGGAAGTCATTTCCAAAAATCCCACACACAGAATGGCACCTTAATTTCTCATCAAAACCCCTTTTGAAAAGCCCCCATAATTTCCCGGCCTAAGTACCGCACAACGCATGTTCGCGTTTAAACCGTTTCGTTGAACAATCGTGATTTGTACCGCCAGAAGCCGATCATTACCGGGCGCTGGGACCCCACCCAAAGGTCACGATTTGGAAAGTTTCCCAGGGTGGGGTCAGTCTTTAACCCCCTCTTTGCTGTAATGAAGTCATTTTGACAGCTTTACAGTTTACTTTTGATCGGGGCTTTGCGTGACGTGAGACGTGTTACAAAAAAGTTTTTCGACGATTTTACGTTTTTTTTGTTTGTGTGAGAAAGTGAAATTGCGATGACCTACCTCTTTTAATTTTTTTTTTGTCAGATTTTTTTTTGGGATCGATCCATTTATAGTTTAAAAGGAGAGGTTTCGCTTTTAACGATCGAAAATGTGATAAAAAGAGCCGTGATTTCCGATCGGAAGATCCGGCCCCTAATTGGTAGTTCATCAACGCCCTCAGGAAGGTGTTAACATCGCATTTCCGTTGCTTGTTCCTTATCTGAGTGATGGCTAGAGGGATCCTAAATAGATCACTTTTTTTACAAAAGTTCCGGTCACGTCAAACAAAAAAAGAGCAGAAACGCCTTATCGCCGAAATAGAATCACCGAAAATTACAAGCGCCCCGACGAAAAATGAGCATCATTTATTCTCGAACAAGTTTCAGTTTCATTTTTCATACTTTTTTCGTTCCTTCTTCCCTCGAATAGGATCCCTTGAAAGTGAGATCCGAACCCGGCGATGAAAGCGAAAAGGGCCTCTCCGGATATTGCCGGTTCTCGTCGTCTCGCGGGCCTCGTCATTTATTACTTTCGATGTTTTCGTCCTATTCGGCCAGGATGATCGAGATTCTGGACAAAGATTTGATCGTACAATCGATTTTTCATTGCATAACATGCCTTCTAGAACCTGATAGTACTGACGGGAAGTAATGAAAGGAAAAAAGGACGAAAAATATGACAATTTGTTGATCAATCCACCTGAAACTAATTTCCAAAAGTCCAGAAATCAGAATTTTATAATCAGAATCTCTAAAAGAGGTAACCGACTCCGCAAGCCTTAAGAGCGAGTCCACGAACAGGGCATACCCCTTTGTATGGGACGTCGTTTGGACCTCACCAATCTGCCTGAAATTTTCAGAGGTTGTTTGTACATATAAAATTAGCATCTGGCCAAAATATGAGCACTCTAGGTCAACGGGAAGTGGGGCAAATCGGGACACAAAGTTTGAAGGTTCAAAAACGTCAAAAATCGTAAAAAAGCTGTAACTTGGGCAAAATTCAATTTAATTTCAAAATTCAAAATGCATCTGAAAGGGCTCAAAAAATGCAACAAAATGCAGAGTAGAGCATCCCGATTGGTTAAATCTAAAGAAAGTTATTGGCAACTTTTATTTTTTAAAGGGTTAAGATGGATCAAAATAAACATTTTTTGTATGTTTCTATTGTGAAATTGTCTCAGGAACACGAATATGATAAAATTATCACCAGAAAATGGGATCTAAGGGGTCCCCCGAGCAAAAATTTACAACCAAAAACTTCACTAAAAGTAAAAGTGTCCATTTAATATGTTAAACTGCCTTACCCAAAGCGTTCTCATCCTCAGATGGTAGTCCCAGATGTCCCCTACAAGCTGCAGGTCGAACCGAGTTGATATCTGGATGGAACACTTTTTTATTTGAGTTTGAAAATTATGCTATTTTTTCACTAAAATGCCAATAACTTTCTTTAGATTTAACCAATCGGGATGCTCTACCCTGAATTTTGTTGCATTTTTTGAGCCCTTTCAGATGCATTTTGAATTTTGAAATTAAATTGAATTTTGCCCAAGTTACAGCTTTTTTACGATTTTTGACGTTGTTGAACCTTCAAACTTTGTGTCCCGATTTGCCCCACTTCCCGTTAACCTAGAGTGCTCATATTTTGGCCAGATGCTAGTTTTATATGTACAAACAACCTCTGAAAATTTCAGGCAGATTGGAGAGGTCGATGCGAGATGGGTATGCTTTGCTCGTGGACTCGCTCTTAAATTCAGGTTAATATTATTTCACAGAAGAAAAGTAACATTCCCGGGTCGAGAAAAGGTGTCAGGAAAGGAAGTGTTAAATGATCGTTAAACGATTTTGATTTCGATTTCTTCGAAGGAGAGCGCCCAGACGGGGTGGTGGTGGCAGTGCATGATGGGTTATAAACAACAGACAAAAGAAGGGAGTTTAGTTGTTTTCAGGTGGCAGAAGCATTGTTATTTTTTTGTTTTCCTTGAGTCGATTATCAAGAGGGCGCTTCCTGGAGATGCGCGTCGCCGATAATGGCGGAAAACGATTTATAACGCGTGATGAGTCGGAAAAATGGTTCATTAAGGGTTGCTTCAAGGAAGTGTTAATTGGTGGAGCGATTGTTGTTGGATGTAGAGCACGATTGATGTGATTTTTTCGAACGGACTGGTTATCTAAATCATGGTAATATTACATCTTGGAAGGGGTGCATCTTTTATGTCAGAAAAAAATGTGTAATTTTACATCTGAAAAATGTGTAATTTTACCACTTTTATGGTGTAATGTCACTTTTTCATCCATAATTAAGGTAAAATTACATCATAGAAGAGATAATATTTTACCTCCAAAATTTCACCATCCAAATTGATTGTTTTATTGTTTATTCTTCCGGAACAATTATAAGTCGAGGTAAAGCTAAAAACAAATCTACTTTATAGTGAATACAAAGAGACGAGTTGTTCCTTTTAATTCCGCTATATATTTTAATATCTTGACAGATACGTATTTCGTCTACTACTTGCAGACTTCATCAGTGTTCTGTTCTCGACTGAAGGGTCATCGCTGGTGTATCCATATTTGTAGTTACTGTAGGTACTACCTCCTCGTTCTTCTTTTGTGCCTGTATAGGTAACAGCTTAAACAGCCACGTTGAGCCGTTACCTGAATCCTTGTTGAGTAAACGTTTGTTGCCTGCCTTGAAGATTTCCAAACTTTCAGCGACAGCCAGCTTCGATGGGTTAGTGATGTGTCTTAAGATGACCGCGTCGCTAGCTGTGATGTTATGTTTTTCCTCGATGATGTGTTCGGTTACTGCTGACTTGAAATGGGGGACAAATCCTTTCCGTTTTTCCTCCATGGCAATTTTGACATATGTGTGTATATGCTCATCCAACCTGGTTTGCAGCAATCTCTTAGTTTGTCCAATGTAGCTCATATCACAGTGGCCGCAGGATACCTCGTAGATGCCGGGTTTGCCTAAAGTCGGTATGGGGTCTTTCGTTGAACCTAAGATGGATTCCAACTGGCTGTTTCTACTGCTGAACACTAAATCGATGCCAAATTTAGCCAGTTTTTGTCGTAATGGGCGTGTTATCCTGTAGTCGAATTCTACTGCTGCTCTTCGCAGTGGCTCTGCTGATGGCGTAAGGGTTGTGAGTGAAGTTCTGTGCAGTTTTCTTTCCTTCTTATCGATGATTGCTTGGATAGTTGTTCTGCTGTAACCGTTGATTTCCGCTGTTTCAAATATGTACTCCAATTCTTTCTGTTTTCCTGCTTCGCTGAGGGGTAAAGTTGTCATCCTATGTATAAAATAATGATATGCTGCCATCTTATGTTGGAATGAATGGTTTGACGTGGCTGGGATTGTTCTTCTGGTGTTTGTTGGCTTCCTGTAGATCTCGAAAGAAAACGAAGATGGGCAACCTGGTTCTCTTAGGATCAGGATGTCTAAGAAAGGTAACTTTCCTTCGACTTCCATTTCGTAAGTGAACTTGATGCTCCTGCGTGCACTGTTTATGGTGTCCAGTACCGTTGTTAGTGAGTCCCTTTTGATGATGCAGAAGATGTCATCTACGTATCTCCACCAACGTTCTGGTAGTAGGTTTTGGTTTGTAGTTCGTGTTCCAAAGCTGCCATATAAACATCGCTCATGAACGGTGACAGTGGGTTACCCATCGATGCTCCCATCCTCTGTTGGTAGATGCAATCCCTGAACTGGAAGTAGCTCTGTTCCATGCATAATTTGACGAATGTTATATACTGGATCGTTTTTGTCTCCATGGTTCTCCCTCGTATTGTGATTGCAGCCAATCCCGTAGAGTTCCTATTGCGTTTTTACTGGTATGCTTGGGAACAGTGCTGTTACGTCGAAGGAAACCATTATTTCATCCTCAGCTATCGGTCCCGACTCTAAGAGCTCCTTTGTGAACACCTGCGAACTGATGATCGAACGGCTCGGGAAGGGTTTCGGCATACTCTTGAATTCCTCGACAAGCCACTTTGCGATCCGACTGGTTGGGGCATCCACTGCTGAAATGATTTCTCGCATCTCGTTGCCTGGTTTATGCACTTTAGGTAGTGCTTTAATCCTTGGTAGAGTTGGGTTCGGTACTCTCAACGATTTTGCAGTTTTCCCAACCGATTTCAAAAGGCCTGCACATTCTTTGATGGTGTTCTCTACTTTTTTGACCATATCGATTAGCGTGTATCCTCGTTGTAGTGAATATTTTTCCCTGTTTCCGAGTTTCTCAAGAAGTTCCTTGTCGTATTCGTCCCGGTCCATGATTACTACCCGGTTTCCCTTGTCCGCTTTTAGGTAGTACACGGGTTTCTCCTTGAGTTCCTTCACTACTCGTACTTCGGCGTTGTCCTGGTGTTTTGTTGTTGCTTCTCGTATTAATTTGGATACCGTCATCCTGACGCTGTTGATTTGTGCTGGAAGGAGCGGGGAGGTTTTGTCTGTTTTTCGTCGATGCTGTTAGCATTGATAACAGTTTCGATGTCGATAACAATGTTTTCCAGGTTTGGTTTTGATGATACCGCGTACTTAAGTCCTTTGTTGAGTACAGGATAACACGCCCATTACGACAAAAACTGGCTAAATTTGGCATCGATTTAGTGTTCAGCAGTAGAAACAGCCAGTTGGAATCCATCTTAGGTTCAACGAAAGACCCCATACCGACTTTAGGCAAACCCGGCATCTACGAGGTATCCTGCGGCCACTGTGATATGAGCTACATTGGACAAACTAAGAGATTGCTGCAAACCAGGTTGGATGAGCATATACACACATATGTCAAAATTGCCATGGAGGAAAAACGGAAAGGATTTGTCCCCCATTTCAAGTCAGCAGTAACCGAACACATCATCGAGGAAAAACATAACATAACAGCTAGCGACGCGGTCATCTTAAGACACATCACTAACCCATCGAAGCTGGCTGTCGCTGAAAGTTTGGAAATCTTCAAGGCAGGCAACAAACGTTTACTCAACAAGGATTCAGGTAACGGCTCAACGTGGCTGTTTAAGCTGTTACCTATACAGGCACAAAAGAAGAACGAGGAGGTAGTACCTACAGTAACTACAAATATGGATACACCAGCGATGAACCTTCAGTCGAGAACAGAACACTGATGAAGTCTGCAAGTAGTAGACGAAATACGTATCTGTCAAGATATTAAAATATATAGCGGAATTAAAAGGAACAACTCGTCTCTTTGTATTCACAGTAATGCATTCTGCTAAAACGCTCAACCAAACCACAATTACTTTATAGTCTTTCATGATTTTTGGGAATCTTTAGGGACATCATCTTAAAATATGCAAAATGTGGCTTGAATTATAGCTTAAACTTGAACACAATTCCACCCATCATTGTTTTGACATCTGAAAACTATTGATTTTCAAAAATAACCTAAATGAGTAATTTATAAAAATGCGACCCTAAATTCACATAACTCAATTTCAAAATGAGTCATATTTTTATTGTAAACAAGGTAATTTCACACTTAGATTGTTTTAACCGCTAAACAGTTCGGTAAACTGAAAATTACCAAATGCGGTAAAAGCTTACCGAAATTCGGTAAAATTTTGTTCATTTTGACAGATGGTTTACCGACCTAAACTTTACCGATTTTTCATCTACCGAATTCGGTAAAAAAAATCCTATTGTGTAAGATACATTGATAACGTTTATTATAGTAATTTTGAATAAAGAACTTATTGGTTTTTAATCATTTTTGAATTTTGGAGCCACACATCAAGAAAAAAAATATCATGCGTAATTTACAGATATTTAAATATAAATGAAGTTGCAGAACTGATACATTGTACACATTCAGATTTTGTTTTATCGAATTCGGTTGCTGAAAATTCGGTAAAGTTTAGTTCGGTAAACCATTTCGGCAATTTCCCATAAGTTGACTGTCAAAAAATCAGAGACTTGTCATTTTCAGAGAAAATTGATGTAATGTTGATGTGATCTTATTTAATTTAAAGCAATAGGTTTCATTTAAAAATGAATAAATTGCTGAACTTTCCGAACCCAAAAAGCATTTTAAGATACTTTTCGTTTAAAAAAATAATTTAATTGGTCTATTCGTTTTAGCAAAATTATGTGGAAAATTGATTATCCGTAAAATTGTTGAGTTTTAAAGCTTTGATGTCTTCAGAAGTGATGTGCCCCGTTGAGGTCCCCGTTCGTCCCCGCCAACTAAAGTGACGATCTGATGGTTCCTCTCATGGCCCTTTCACGGCACCGTTTTTGCCACGCCACTTGAGCCGCCCAAATCAAAGAAGGACTCCCGCCGAGACCCCGGATAATCTTCCTTTCGTTTGCTTTTTTTTTGACTGTTTTTTACCTTCGCTGTCCTCGGTTCATGGAGCCAGAATTCGGTCCCAGCAAGTGGTCATTGTTGAGTGTGTTGCGGGTACAAATTCGGCAATTTGTTTCGTTTAACCCGTCGGAGTCTTGACTCAATTACCCGAAGTCCTTCTCCAGGTTTGGCAGTGCTAGCAGAGGCCAAAGAGTGTGGGATCTGCGTTTTTTGTATACCCACTTCTGTGCAGAGAGGAGATATGAAGGAGGTCGCTTTTTGCGTGAAGAAGATTTTGAAAAAGGAAACTGAGACATGTCTTGGGATGATGTTGCCAGGCTTAAAGTTATGATTTGCTGGTACTCTTAAGTCATTCTGGTAACTCTACCCCCAAGAAAACGGCGTGATTTCAGGCTTAAACGGGATAGTTTTTCACTTACCACTTGCTGGGTTTGAATATTTATTTACCTTTCAACTACATTTATTAAATGCAATTGCGACGGCACTAATTATGGTTATTTGGTGGAGTGAAAGAGAAGCCGTTTTCTCGCTTTCGAATTTATAATGATGATCCTGCAGTTCTGTCAACATGACGGGGATTTGCACTTCTGGAATTACGAGGAGGCCGCATGTCGGTCTGGGATGAAAGGAAAAGTTGTACGGACATCATTCGACTGGAAAAAACCTCAACATTTATTTGCAGAACAGACTATATTCACGTTGTTCAGTAGTGCCTCCAACACTATTTTTAAATCTCAACGGAACTATTCTGAGACCTATTTCATTTGTTACTTAAACTTGGCTAAGCTTGACCCGAATCCTTTAAAACCATAAAATTAATGAGAATTTCTGCACAAGGGCTCAAATTACCTGCTTCCTCCAAAATTCAGCACTTCCTGAAAAACCGGTAGTTTTTTTATTGAAAAACATTTTTACACTTTCCTCTCACGTTTACTGTGTCACCTCAATTCATCAAGTGAAAGTGCGGCTGATGCTGCTCTACCTATCGTGTGTTGACATTCATGTTCCGTCCACGCTGGAGAGGACACCACCAGAAAAGGTACACCGGTATTTCGCGCATACCGGCGATATGTTGGGCCGACATGTTTACCGATTCGGACCACGCGCCACGCGTGTTGAACCTGTTTTTGCCTCTGAAGACCCACCGGAAAACACACGACACACCGGGCGGTGTTGTAGTTGTCCCACATTAATCAAAAATTCTACGCAAAATTCCCCGCCGCCGGTTCCTGTTGCTGGCCATGGGTAGCAAAAAGAAAGGTACACACGATTTGGACCGGTGGCCCAGGACTTTGGTGCCTGAACTCTCACTTTGAGGTCAACAGAGTTGAACACCTGTATGGTTTTAGAAGGTTAGTAAAAATTCGGATTATTAGGCGCTCTTCCCAAATATTTCGTTGGCGAGTTTAATGCAATGTCTTTATTGGATTTTTTTAAAAGAAATTTCTTCATAAAAGGCGAATGAAAATGAAATAATCACGTTATACCAAGACCAAATCTATCATAAGCATAAGCATAAGCATAGGTGCCCACCCGCAGTTGCTACTCCGTTATTGACCAGGACCTCCAGAAGTTACATCCACGAGCCGTGGAAGATAAGTGGGAGCTATCTTTCCTCGCTTCGCAACTTCTCAAAGGCCCCTATCATGCTGATCAATACCGGCGCCGGCCACGACCAGTGGTAGGGTCACGGGGAAGTGGATGGGAATGTTAGTCCGATACTTGAGTGATAGAGACCGCCCAATCGACTGCTTCTCCGACAAAGTATCACATGAGTTTTGAGGGGGTTAGTAGATGGGTATGAGGTCAGGATTCACGAGTGGCAGTGATGTGACCATGAGCATTTTGTTTATCGGTTGAAAATGTTAAATCTTAGGCAGCCGGCTGCGGAAAGATAAATAATTGATTATTTAAAAAGTTTTTTTATCGAACGCGTGCCAGCCGAGCACTAGTGCTATGGGCTGGACTTATCAGTATATTTTTACTGTTGGTACAATTAAGATAAAGCGAGCAAATGTCAAAAATAGAAGATGAGTTAATACTAAAGCTGCCAGTTGGAATAAATTATTACGATCAACGAATATAAACGAAAAGAAAACAGGACACCACGTAACCAATTGTAATGAAATTAAAACAATAACTTAAACGAACTTAACCGGCGGCGTGCCTTCCTATCAACGATGATAAAAGAAGGACTTATAAATTTAAAATATAAAAAGACTCCAAAAAATACGTTGCATAGTAACCGCGAAGTCCCGCTACTCACAATCGAATCCGAAAGATAGCTATCTAGAATTTTAAATATAGTATTAATTCGACCACGATCCTCCAGAAATTCTTCGTCGGCGTGCCTTCCGATCAACGGTGATGTAAGAAGGGCTTTATTCATTAAAATGATTTTATATCTTAAGCCTTAAAACATATTCGTTGGCGTGCCTTCCGATCATCGATGATATAGAAAGGACTTAATCCAGCAATACGACTTACTTGTCTCGAAAAAAAAAGAATTCGGATCGTTTCTATCGAAAACTATGTAAAGAGAACAAAAAAAAACTCATTGGCCAACGAACGCGCGAACTAAAAATAAAGAAAAAAAGAAGAAGAAGAAGACAAATCACCCCATGCACACAAACAGCGACACAAAAGAGATGAAAACAACACTAATCAGAAGAAATCCAATCACCCCATGTACACAAATAGCGACACAAAAGAGATGGAAAATAACACGAAAAAACAGGACGCGCAGTCCACACAGGCACCGCACTACTGATCATTATACCAAGACCAAATCTATCAGACCAAAAAGAAAATAGTAAACAGTCTAGGTATTTGACTTAAGTCACACAACTAAAAAAAACAATTTTAAACCAAATTTAGTTTTTTTTTCGATTCGGGTTGCAAAACGTGTGTTATGGTTTGCATTAAACTTTGTCCCAAGCGGTAATTTTGATCCTTGATAGCAAAATCAAGGTGAAAGAGCAGAAGTACGACCCCTAAGATTTGTGATCATGCGAAGCAAAACGTGATTTTATAATAATTTTCAGCCTGAGATGGTGATAATTTTGAATTTTGATTAGAAGGAGCTGTTGAAAAGTTCTCTACGAAATCGATCTTTATTTTTTTGAACCTTAATTTTTGTATTTTTTAATCCAGCTGAAACTTTTTTGGTGCCTTCGGTATGCCCAACGAAGCCATTTTGCATCATTAGTTTGTCCATATAAATTTCCATACAAATTTGGCAGCTGCCCATACAAAAATGATGCACGAAAATTCAAAAATCTGTATCTTTTGAAGGAATTTTTTGATCGATTTGATGTTTTCGGCAAAATTGTAGGTATGGATAAGGCCTACACTGAAAAAAAAGATACACGGTAAAAAATTTGCAAAAAACGTTATTTAATCCACCTTTAGGTGGTTGGTGCCTTCCTCACATTCATAAAGTAAAGACACTACACATACTCCAAAAAGTGTATAAATAACACTTATTTTTAATCAAATTATCTGGATCCGGCTTCAAAAAAGTGTATCAAAAACACTAAAGTACTTATATCTTTTGATAGGGTTGTCAGATCTTCAATCTTTTGGGCTTGTTGGAAAGGTCTTTTGATTACCTATCCATGGGTCGCATGATAGATCCGGACAAACTTTTCATCCAAATTTTTGAGATCCGGCCTCAAAAAGGTGTATAAAAAACACTTAAGTGACCATAACTTTTGATAGGTTTGTCAGATTTTCAACATTTTGGACGCGTTGGAAAGGTCTTTCAAATACCTTTCTAATAATATATAGCATGACGGGTTTTCTTACAAAAACCACCCTTTTACAATCTTCCGAAGTTTAGCTAAAATCGTTTTTTTTAGCATAACTTTTGAAGTACTTTTCTAAACTTTATAATATTAACTAGGGTCTTGTGGGACCCCAAGACGGATCGAATGAGACCAAAACGGTTTAAATCGGTTCAGCCAATCCGGAGATAATCGACTCACATCCAGACACACGCACAGACATTTGTTCAGAATTTGATTCTGAGTCGATAGGTATACGTGAAGGTGGGTCTACGAGGTCAAATAAAGAAGTTCATTTTTCGAGTGATTTTAAAGCCTTTCTTCATTGAGGTGAGGAAGGCAAAAACTATTTTTCCTTTTTTGATATGTTTTAGGGGACATGAAATGCCAACTTTTCAGAAATGTCCAGGTTGTTCACAAAAGTCTTAGACTGAGTTATGAATATTTGAATCAATACTGATTTTTTCAAAAAATCTAAATATTGGTCGCAAATTTTTTTTAACTTCGTTTTTTGATGCAAAATCAAATTTTCAATCAAAATATACTTTAGTAAAATTATCATAAAGTGCACAGTTTTCAAGTTATAATTATATTTTTGCAATTCCGTCATGAAACTACTTACTTTTCTTGTCATTGTTGAACGACGATTTTTTCAGCACTCTTCGTATTTATCCAACTCGGTGAACCTCGTTGGATAAATGTACGACTCGTGCTGAAAAAATCCTCTTTTTGCAACTTGTTGCATAAACTTCTATACTACCTTTTTTTTCAACATGCCCACCTTTGAAAAAAAAATTATGAAATGGTGATTAAATACTCTATATTTTGCTTTTTTGAACTTTGTTGAAACGACCTTTAGTTGCTGAGATATAGCCATGCAAAGGCTTAAAAAGCAAGAAATTTGATGTTTTTTATGCCTCATCCAAACAATCCACCATTTTCTAACGTCGATATCTCAGAAACTAATGATCAGATCTACAATGTTGAAATAAGAAACAATAAGAAATTTTCCGATCTTTTCGAAAACAATATTTTCAAATTTTTCAAATCAAGACAAACATTTCAAAAGGGCTTAATGCTGTATTTTTGGCCCTTTTGAAATGTTAGTCTTAATAAAAAAATGAAATTATTGTTTTTGGAAAAAAAATCCGAAAATTTCACAAATATTTCATATTTAAACATTGAAAATCGGACTGAGATGCTGAGATATAGACATTAGAAAATGGTGGGTTGTTTGGGTGATACTAAGAAAACATCAATTTTCCTGTTTTTTAATCTTTGCATGGCAATATCTCAGCAACTAAAGGTCATATCAACAAAGTTCCAAAAAGCAAAGTATAGAGATTTTCTCAGCTATTCAAAAATATCAAAAGTGGGCATGGGCACTAATTTAAAAAAAATGAATAACCGCGACTATTTTCATAAAAATACCTTAAAATTGCTATAACTTGTAAACGGTGCACTTTATCAAAATTTCACAAAAGTACTTTTTGATTGCAAATTCGATTTTTTATCGAAAATGAAGAAAATTTTTTTTCGACCAATAACAAGTCCAGCTTTTTTGCTGGCTCTGCTGTGTTTTCCCTTTCCCACTAACAAAATCCCAAGTAGAAGTAGTTTTCCGGCACACGCGGGGTGTGGATATCGTATAGAACCCACCATTAGTAGCAGCCTGTGCTAACTAACATTCCCGTCCCATCCCCTCGAGATCTTCAAACAAACATGGCGGGCGCCATTCATCATCGTTGAAGCGTATGACCGGTTGTGCTGATAGAATATTATGGTCCTGTTCAGCAACGGAGAAGGACAACCATAAGTGGTCTATCATGCTCATACAATTTTTTTGGCCAATAGGGTATTTTTCCCTATTTTGGGCCTAGTACCTATTTTGGGTCTACTAAACATAATTCAACGAAATTGAGCATTTCACTAAATCTGGCAGGAATCTGCCACTTGATAATGATACGTGCAGTCATTATCTTCATTTTGGTGGGCAAGAATAATTTACTTTTTCCTTCTAAATTAGAAATAAAGCAAAAAAAATAGGACTCTTTAGTTTTTTCTTGACAAATCGCTAATTGCCCATTAGGGCGAAAATTTTCACCACTTTTGCTTACCGCTTGTTAACACTCAGCGCCCGGCTTTCATCGCTCAGCACACAAATGAGAGCCGTCCCCCGAATCTCCAACCACCGGCAATATGTTTTTATTGGTGGGTCCCACGATTCCACTGCAAAAACAATTACCAAACTGCCACCAAATCAATAAAATAACTGATTAACAACTTCGTCCATTTCGGAGAGAATGGCTCTATATTCAGTCCATTTGACACTTCTACAAATTGTGACAGTGTGTGTGCGCTTTCCACAAGTTACAGTCTTTCTATATTACGGGCTTGTTGTTTGACTACGCAACAAATGTTTTATTATGTTAAAAACTCGTAAAGAATTATATAAATCATGTCCAAGCTAATTATGCACATAATGCAAGTGAAATCAATCGTTCTATAATGTTGGTTTGTGGCTTAAAACATCACAATGATTGAGCATGTTTGTCGACCGAATTTATGTGGCTGTACTGTGCGAGCTGGGGCTGAACCGTACGTCAAAAGTTCGCCACGTGCTTCGAGATTTCAACCAATCAGAAGGTAGGCCGAAAATATGTACAAAGGAGGTCGTATGCTAGAAGCAATATCCCCAAAATAGGGACAAAAAAAGTTTCAGTTACTCGGGCTTATACAGAAATAAAAGTATTTTCGTCTAAAATGTGATTAAGTAAGAGCATTAGCATTTAAAAACCAATTTATTCATGTAATAAAAGCAAGGCTGCCTATAGCAGCCTTTGAGAATACATCAAATAAAAAGTGCGCTCGGCTTAGTAGGCCCAAAATAGGGGACCAATACCCTATTTCGATTTTTTTTAAGAATTAGTATTGATTCGAAAAATCATAACTTGGTCAAAGATTTTTTGCCTGTTCGCCTAAATTATATCAGAAAATAAAAAATAAATAAAAATAGTGATTTTTTTTGGCAAATCAAGTTTTAGTGACAAAAAGTGAAATTGAAAAACACCATTTTTTATCGTGTATCATTTTTTTCAGTGAAGTCCTTATCCATACCTACAACTTTGCCGAAGACTCCAAATCGATCAAAAAAATCATTTAAAAGATATAGATTTTTAAATTTTCATAAATCATTTTTGTAAAAAAATTATATGGAAAAACTAATGATGCAAAATGGTTTCTTTGGGCATACCGAAGGCACCAAAAAAGTTTCAGCCAGATTTAAAAACACTAATAAAATCAAATGACCGTTTATTTGGCGACAATTTTTAAATTGAAAACAATAAGTTACTTTTGAAAATCCATTTATTTAGTGGAATGACTCTGATAAATAATAAAAAAAAATCTAGAATTTTCTGTGATTAATTTCTGAAAAGTTCAAATCATAACCTATTACCTACTTTGCCGGAAGAACCAGCGATTGTCCACACTGCAAACAAAAAAAATTGTTATGGTCACATCACAGAATACTTTCTGGTGTTAATGCTATACAGTAAGCCTGGTATGAGTATGAGTATGAGAGATATATCTTAGGGATGCTCAAATGTTAATATTGACGAGAATAAACCCGGGCGCTATCTAACCACAAATTCTTCAAGAATGCTTTCATCGGACTGACTGCCATAGTGTTAGATAAGATTGACTACTTTGTATTTTTAGTATTAGCTTTTTGTGTGCTCAACAGATAATGGTTAACGCAGGGATGCCACCTGATTTTTTTAAAATGTCTGTGAAAAAGTCTGTGTATGTCTGTGTCTTTGTCTAAAATTTAAATAAATCAATTTACAGTCAAAGAAATCTATCAAAAATTGTGTTTTTAAGCATTTGAAGACTAACGAAATAAGTTTCGATTGATATTTTAACAAAATAACAATTTAATGAAGTTTTTAAAAAGTCTGTGTACCTCAAAAAATGTCTGACACGAGCTCAAATGTCTGTGAAACACAGACAAATCTGTGTATCTGGCATCCCTGGGTTAACGTCAATTTTAAAAAATCAAAATGTTCAAATAGTATAGCATTCGCTATTGGAAAAGTAACTTTTTGAGATGAGATAATTTAAATATAACTATTAATTCTTTAAAGTGTTTTTATTTTATTGAGTATTTTTCAGAATAGTTCTAGTCGAATAGATTTTTTTTGTCAAAGACAAGGCAGACGGCACAGGAGTTCGCTTCGGGTGACAACATGTTGTTCCATAATTTCCACATTAAAAAAATAGAACCCTATTATCAGTGCAGAACCGTAAAGGAAAAGTTCAAATTACCATACCTACCAAACTTTCCCATGCTCGACAAGAACTCTAGTTGAGCTTTAACAAGCCGGTGCCAAAATTCGTTCATACCGAATGTCTCAAAACACATCCAGCCCAAGCTCGCACAAGGCTGGTTTTATGGCTCATTTGTGCTAATTTGTACGTTGCGCGGAACCGCTCAAGTGGCAGGAAGTGATCGCGCCAAAAAGGGAGCTACTAAATCTCCCACCGACAGGACTTGGACAGCCGCGCCTGTGCTGTGCTTTTCAGAACCGAACATTTTCGCGCCTGATTGAAACCGGAGACGCGGCCGTAATTTGGCGGAACCGTTTAGCGCCTAATAGCCGGTGATTACAAGGTCGGCTTTGACGTATGGAGCTCCAAGCTGTTCGTTAGAAGAGTGAATCTGTTTTATGACGCAGCCGACACTGAGCCGACACTTCCTGGGCCAAATTAGAGGCCACTCAGCAGCGCGTTGGGGCGACTGTCGTCGATGACGGTGCCAGGACCTTGTTACAGTCACCCACAAGTTCCTTTCGAGGGTAGATTTTAGAGTCTGGTAGGTTTCAGAGAGATCACCAACTTCGAGCACAGTGGGATAATATCACGCTATTTTGCTTTTTGTCTTCGTTGATAACAAAGAAGTGGCGTGGTTCTCTGTAATTCAGGTTTAAAAGAAAAAAATCTACATTAAAATAGTACCAGAAACTCTACACATTGTGCAGTGCCCCCATCAAGAAAGTCTGACCGCAGGCTCATATCTGCTCCAGCGCGCAAAGGTAAAAATGAGAAATTTCCCTCAAGGGCAAAGAAAGACCCTAAATATTATAATTACGCTCTGATGGTCATGGGCAATTGGGTGTGCTCGCGCTGCAAACCTTTCGGGGGCGAACGGGGACAAATTACGGGTGCATGCAAATTTCTTAAATTTCTTAAACACAGTGTGCATGAGTATAAATGCACTTTTCATGTCCGACACAACTGCGCTTTTTTTTTGGTCCCGTGCGGTTGTCACGCAGGGCAATCAACACCATCGGCCATCATCGGACCAGGATGGATGACTTTTGGTAGGGGGTTTTTGGGTGGAGTTGGAGCTCAAGCCCGGGTTTCGATCACAATCACCATCGATCATTGTCCTTAACGTGGTCCTAATTTGATGGGCGAGAGTGCGCTTTTGGGCAAGTTCGTTGCACTGGGAATTGTCGAGCTTTTTGCGTAACGTGGCGTTATTATGGCATAAGTGAAATTTAGCTTAATTTCACTCGAAAATTGCGTCGTTTAGATTTAAGGAAGTTACGCAACTTTGTTGCTTTGAGATGTCACTCAAGCCTGGGGCACGGGATTGAAACTCGTCTGAAAAACCTGTATCATTTTCTCAATCAAAACGGTGGCGCCGCGTGGTGGTAGCTGCCCTGTTTATTACACTGTGAAATTATCCATGGAAAATCCAAGGAACCAAAAGGTGACAACAGAAATGTCCGCCCAAAAGAGGTGCTGCAAAAAAACTTTTTTATTTAAAAAAAAATCCCAACAAATCAGCAACGAATTACAAGTTTGATAGTCGAACTACACTTAAAAGTTTGTTTTGTTATTTGATTTTGCAAAACCGCATATTTTTTAACAAAAGTGCCAAAAGTATACGTAACTACCTTTTGCCTCTTGGCGGCGCTTTGTGTTAGTATGTGTGTGGTCGATATTTGCGGACGTGCACGCAGAACACAGAGCAGTGAGAACTAGCGAAAATGCCTCACTTTCTTCTGATACAAGTCGCCATATTGAAATTGTTTGAAGATTCATACCCGTGCCTGGGGGGAAGGTGGGAAGAGTTGATCCCATTTTATGAAGCAGCTTCGACCAAAATGCATATGGGACATTTATGCGAACAGGGGCAGTTTAGCTCCTTCAATTTATCACAAAATTATGAACTTTTTGCATGATTTGATAGCTTGAGCATTCAACTACACTCAAACCCCGATGGTTTGACACTAACTGTTGTCAAACGAACGGGGTCACTTTTTAGTTTGACACCCCTTTTACACGGAGTTCATACACACTATCAAACGTTTGTTTTGATAGTGTCCGTGAGCGCCTTGTAAAAAGTGACAGTTCTTAATTTTCTTAATTTTCTTGATTTTCTTAATTTTCTTCTTCTTAATTTTCTTAATTTTCTTAATTTTCTTAATTTTCTTAATTTTCTTAATTTTCTTAATTTTCTTAATTTTCTTAATTTTCTTAATTTTCTTAATTTTCTTAATTTTCTTCTTCTTAATTTTCTTAATTTTCTTAATTTTCTTAATTTTCTTAATTTTCTTAATTTTCTTAATTTTCTTAATTTTCTTAATTTTCTTAATTTTCTTAATTTTCTTAATTTTCTTAATTTTCTTAATTTTCTTAATTTTCTTAATTTTCTTAATTTTCTTAATTTTCTTAATTTTCTTAGTTTTCTTAATTTTCCTAATTTTTCTAATGTTCTTGATGTTCTTAATTTTCTTAATTTTCTTAATTTTCTTAATTTTCTTAATTTTCTTAATTTTCTTAATTTTCTTAATTTTCTTAATTTTCTTAATTTTCTTAATTTTCTTAATTTTCTTAATTTTCTTAATTTTCTTAATTTTCTTAATTTTCTTAATTTTCTTAATTTTCTTAATTTTCTTAATTTTCTTAATTTTCTTAATTTTCTTAATTTTCTTAATTTTCTTAATTTTCTTAATTTTCTTAATTTTCTTAATTTTCTTAATTTTCTTAATTTTCTTATTTTCTTAATTTTCTTAATTTTCTTAATTTTCTTAATTTTCTTAATTTTCTTAATTTTCTTAATTTTCTTAATTTTCTTAATTTTCTTAATTTTCTTAATTTTCTTAATTTTCTTAATTTTCTTAATTTTCTTAATTTTCTTAATTTTCTTAATTTTCTTAGTTTTCTTAATTTTCCTAATTTTTCTAATGTTCTTAATTTTCTTAATTTTCTTAATTTTCTTAATTTTCTTAATTTTCTTAATTTTCTTAATTTTCTTAATTTTCTTAATTTTCTTAATTTTCTTAATTTTCTTAATTTTCTTAATTTTCTTCTTCTTAATTTTCTTAATTTTCTTAATTTTCTTAATTTTCTTAATTTTCTTAATTTTCTTAATTTTCTTAATTTTCTTAATTTTCTTAATTTTCTTAATTTTCTTAATTTTCTTAATTTTCTTAATTTTCTTAATTTTCTTAATTTTCTTAATTTTCTTAATTTTCTTAATTTTCTTAATTTTCTTAATTTTCTTAATTTTCTTAATTTTCTTAATTTTCTTAATTTTCTTAATTTTCTTAATTTTCTTAATTTTCTTAATTTTCTTAATTTTCTTAATTTTCTTAATTTTCTTAATTTTCTTAATTTTCTTAATTTTCTTAATTTTCTTAATTTTCTTAATTTTCTTAATTTTCTTAATTTTGTTAATTTTATTGATTTTCTTAATTTCATCATCAAAATTGGTCCGAAAAATCAGGGGGCAAAAAAATATTTTTTCAATCATCTTCAAAACTTAAATGAAAATTGAAGTCAAATCAACTTAAAACAATCTAAAACGCATTTTTCTGCATTTATAATCATATTTAGCATGTTTGGGCTGGATTAAAAGTAATTAGATTTTTTTTAATGAAAAACCACACTGCAAAAACATTTTTTTTGTAAAATAATAAATTTTCGTCAATACTTAGGTATTTTGGAAACTAATGATTGCATAACAACTGGGCAGGTTTAAAATGCATTTTAAACACTTTGTTCATTCAAATGTTGAAACCATGGCTCGTAAATTCAATGTTTAAACTTTTTAATTTTTTGCTTTTTGTTTTTTGTTTTTTGTTTTTTGTTTTTTGTTTTTTGTTTTTTGTTTTTTGTTTTTTGTTTTTTGTTTTTTGTTTTTTGTTTTTTGTTTTTTGTTTTTTGTTTTTTGTTTTTTGTTTTTTGTTTTTTGTTTTTTGTTTTTGTTTTTTGTTTTTTGTTTTTGTTTTTGTTTTTGTTTTTTGTTTTTGTTTTTTGTTTTTTGTTTTTGTTTTTTTTGTTTTTTGTTTTTTGTTTTTTGTTTTTGTTTTTTGTTTTTTGTTTTTGTTTTTTGTTTTTGTTTTTGTTTTTGTTTTTGTTTTTTGTTTTTGTTTTTTGTTTTTTGTTTTTTGTTTTTTGTTTTTTGTTTTTTGTTTTTTGTTTTTTGTTTTTTGTTTTTTGTTTTTTGTTTTTTGTTTTTTGTTTTTTGTTTTTTGTTTTTTGTTTTTTGTTTTTTGTTTTTTGTTTTTTTTTTTTTTTTTTTTTTTTTTGTTTTTTGTTTTTTGTTTTTGTTTTTTGTTTTTTGTTTTTGTTTTTGTTTTTTGTTTTTTGTTTTTTGTTTTTTGTTTTTTGTTTTTTGTTTTTTGTTTTTTGTTTTTTGTTTTTTGTTTTTTGTTTTTTGTTTTTTGTTTTTTGTTTTTTGTTTTTTGTTTTTTGTTTTTTGTTTTTTGTTTTTTGTTTTTTGTTTTTTGTTTTTTGTTTTTTGTTTTTTGTTTTTTGTTTTTTGTTTTTTGTTTTTTGTTTTTTGTTTTTTGTTTTTTGTTTTTTGTTTTTTGTTTTTTGTTTTTTGTTTTTTGTTTTTGTTTTTTTGTTTTTTTTTTGTTTTTTGTTTTAGTTATTTGGGAATTAATGCCATATTACTTTACTGGATTTTTAGCTAGTTTTTTTTTTTTTTTTTTTTTGTTTTTTGTTTTAGTTATTTGGGAATTAATGCCATATTACTTTACTGGATTTTTAGCTAGTTTTATTTTTAGAAAAATGTGCCAATATTGAAGTAAAAAGCCGTTTGTACTCAAGAAAAGCTAGTATCAATATATTGTTCAACAATATGAATAATTCAGCTTTGGCAATTCGCTTCATGTGTCTTGGTTCTTCTTGATGACAATACAAATAATTTTCTTTTAAACAATTTTGCAATGTTTTGGATGTTCAGATAAATGTACAAAACAAAAAATATATAGAACATCTCTTCTACAAAAAGCCTAATTCCAGTCATCGTTTTCAATATTTATCCAACTCCCCAAAATCACCCTTAATCACACCGGTCAAAGCCTCTTACGAGCAATAATAATTCATTCCCGGTGGACTTACCATCAAATTAAGCGTATTACACCCGCTTAACACTTCATATATCTCTCGTCTCGCTCGACAACCCAGTAAGGAGCCTCGTCGAATCAAACAAGCGTGGGCCCGCCCACATCCCGCACACGGGCCGCTGCTCCCCGTGAAATATTAATTTTAATCCGTTTATATCAATTGGCTTCGCCGCTGCCGACTCTACAACGGCTGGCTGCTCGTTGAAAGAGGTCGTAAATCTGGTGCCTCTTCAGAGACCCCCAGCAGCTGATCCTGAGCGACGAGCCGAGGTGTTTATTGAAATCACTTTCGCCTTCAATAAAATTTATTTTTTTGGGGGAAAAAATCTTCGAATTTTGAGCTCGTTTGTGGGGTAGCCGTTAAGGCGATAATTGATGGTCTTATAATAGAGTGCCTCGGATTTGGGGTTGAACCTCTGGTAAAAACAAAAAAAAATGAAGGGGTTAATGAGGGATGATTGTAGCGTTCGGACGTGCCGCCGGATGATGATTTATTTCCTGGAACTGAAAATGGACAAAACACTCGGAGTTCTATTCAAGTTTGTTTGAAACATTTAAGAGCGTCGTCTGTTTCAAGACTTTGAAGGATTTGACGCCGGCTGAAGTCGCCTGGCGCTTGCTGGATACCTTGTTAGATCGGCTGTTTTTTTGTTCTGAAACAAATAAATTCGTGGAAAAATTTACGAGCCGACAAATTGTTCGCTTCTAGGAACATTCAATTACCTGGCTATAAAATCATCAACTCCAACAAAAGAACAAAGAACTTGAAACTAGCTCGCGCCCATAGGCCTCGTAATTCACCTGGGGAACTCTCATCGGACGATGGTCACTTAGGCCGGTGAAACCTTCTATAGTGGGCCGCCAAAGCTGCCACAAGCAATGTCCGGCTGATACGGCATCGAGAGTCCGAATTGTGTTGTCCAACGCCGCCCTTATCGGATCTGCCCACGAAATAAACATGCCAAACAGTACGGGCACCACGCTGGGATTGGCGAAATATTTACGACTGTCCCCGGTAGAAAAACCAACCAAAATTGGCTCTTTCGAGCTCTCGTTTGCGGGGGCGGCACCCGCACCAAATGAAGAAGTTCGAACTTTAGCGCCATCCAGGGAACAAGTGCATCGGGCGGCGCAAAAAGGACAAGAGGATGCTGCGTCTAACCTGACTTGAGTTTTTTTTCTGAGGTATTGTAAAAGACCCAGGGAATGGAGGCCCTGCAGAGCGAGGATGCACTTGTTTCGATGTAGCTCAGCCCCTGGGAAAAAAAGAGCCGACGAATTCGAAGAAGTCATCATGGGAACCATAAAACAGCATTGGAAAGCAAAACGATTTTGAAGTCTGGGCAGGTATGAAACAAGTTACGTAATAATCAAATAGGGGAGATGGGGGTAAGACGGCCACCCTAAGGGAGAAGTCTAATAAAATTTACACAACAGATTATTTTGATCTCAAATTACGTACATATTGTTCTACTACTAGTCCATTATAGAAATGACATAAATTAGTTAGTCTAAAAACCAATTTTCAATACTTTTCAGGAATTTTAAAAAAATAATTGAAGTCGTATATATATGAAATACGCGGGGTAAGACGGCCACCCATGTGGGATAAGACGGCCAGTGCTATAAATTAACTTAATAACTTTGCTAAATCCACCCAAATTCCTACAAGGTTGGTTGAACAGACTTCTCTGAACATCATAACTATTTTGGTTGAAAAAATCAGGTTTCAAATGTGAAGAAAAATGCTGTTTAAAAATTTTCATATTTTGGCTCAGTGAATTTCATATTATTGCGACCACATTTTATGAAAAACTGTGAATTTTTACTACAAAACAAACACAATTTGATGCAAAATAATTAGTTTGTGTATTTTGATTAGAATAAGTAAATCAAAATTATGTAAACAATATTAAATTAGCGATTTTTATGAAAAGTTTGATAGGATTTCATACTATTCAATGAGTTTTGCTATATCACAGTAAAGAATGTTGTCGAAACGGTAGTTAACAGCATTTTGATTAAAAATGGATAGTTTTATTGAAAATGCTTTTCCTTATCTACAAATATGTCATAATAGTCAAAAACCGTCAAAAATATAACTTATATCAATCAAAATCTACAAATTACGGGTGGCCGTCTTACCCCCGGAGGAGGTGGCCGTCTTGCCCCAAATAAATTATTTTTTAAACAATTTTTGTAAATAGCTCATCGCATTTTCTAAACTTTTTCGAGGGACATAATCTAGGGAAAACTTCAATTTAACATGAAAAAATATTTGAAGACAGGAAAACATATTATTATCTAAAAAAAATGCCTAAGTTGTAATTCATGAAAATTACATCCAGTTTCAAGTTCAAAAATTATTTGTTTATTTTGAGCTATTTTTATACTATTTCAAACAATATTTTTGGCAAAGGTGACTCCATATGCATTATTTAGCATGAGGAACAGTATTGCTAAACATTTTAGTAATATTCATTAGTATACTTAGTAAAACAGTGGGGTGGCCGTCTTACCCCGCCTGGCCGTCTTACCCCCAGCTCCCCTACCGAAGCTCAAAGCATTTTGAAATATGTTTTGACGAATTCAAAATCCAATGTCTAGTATTTCAATGTCTGAACTGTGAACATTTCATATTGACCGCACGTAGACCGGTTCCAGGAAGCAAGAGTTCCAGCTGCCATCTCGGTAACCCAATGAAAAAAGTCGTTTTTTTTTTCCTCCGGTTTTACTTCCGAAAACAACTGAAAAAAAACTGCAACATTGTAAGCCACGGCCGGCTGAGCCAGCATGTAATTTTGATAACCAGTCAAAAATTGAAGGAAGCTGATAAGAGGCACACGAAATGGAGATAATTGCTTGTTCAGAAACTTGTCCGCGGATTTCGTGAAAAACTTTCAGGATACTTGACTGTTTCATAACCTAACTGAAATGTATTTTTAATTAAAGTGTTACAGGTGAGTGATTCTCTACGTTATCATAAATCAACATTTTGAAATTTTTACATTTTTCTCCTCCTTCAATCATGCACCTAATGTTGCCATATCAGCACCTTTTTTTTACAAAAATACATTTTTTTTCCTTTATGTTTAAAAAGCAATGAGAGCAATTCCAACTCAAATCGCAATTTTTCTGGTACTTATGTACCCGACCCTCATTTGAGAAGGGCATAAGTTATTTAGATATTTTTGTATTTTGCAATTTAAAAATTACTCTATCTCGAAGCCGTTGCATCGTATCAAAAAGTGGTCAAAGATAAACTTGTAGGAAATTGGACGGGCTTCCCGAAAAAAAATACACTGAAATAAAAATACACGCCACTTCTATGAGATTTTTTGATTTTTAAGATTACAAGTTAAATTTGAAGGTGATGTCACGATTTTTTTCGTTCAATTGTTTTAAGGAAATAGCCTAAGATGTTACAAAAAGACTAAATACGAAGAGTGCTGAAAAAATCCCATTTTGCTACGAGTTCCATACAACATTTTTTGCAATTCCAAAAAAAAACACACACTGAGTGAAATTTTATGTCAAATTTTCATGTATTTTGTCAATAAATCATTTAAATAAAAAAAATGTTGAAAAGTGTTACTTTTCGAAACAAGTGCTGAAAAGTTCAACTTTTCAGCACCCATTTGAGTGCTGAAAAGTGTTACTTTTCAGCATTTATTTTGAAAAGTGTTGCTATTCGATTCTGTCATTTTTGGTACAGAAAAGTAGGCTATTTCGTCGTTCAAGAATGACAGGAAAAGTAAGTAGTTTCACGACGGAATTGCAAAAATGTATTTTTGAAAAGTGGTCTAACCGTCAAAATTTAAAAAAAAACGATAGTGGGAATCAATTTCCCAGCCAATTTTACATAAAAGTCTCCATATTGACCATTGTCCTATGTCCAATCCTTGTGAAGATACAGAGATTATAAAAATAAAAATGTCGAAAAAATGGATTTTTATGTGGTATGTGGCATTTTCTATAAGACAGACTTGATTTTTCAGTCTCGTAAATATTTTTACCGGAAAGTTCGTCCAATTTCCAATAAGTTTGCCTTTGACAGCTTTTCAACTGGATGTATGGGCTTACAGATATAAGTTTAATTACAATGCTCAGAACTGAAAATAGAACATTTTTTCAGTGTGGTAGAAACGTGTAGTCAATAAGCTTACGCAAATATTAAAACGAGTCAAATTAAAAAGCTGTCTGAGGCAAACTTATGTGAAATTGGACGAGCTTTCCGGTAAAAATATTAACGAAACTGAAAAATCAAGTCTGTCTTATAGAAAATGCCAAATACCACCAAAAAAATCCATTTTTTTCGACATTTTTATTTTTAAAACCGCTGTACTGCCCCTGATCGCATAAATGTCCCATATGAATTTTCATCACTTTTGAGTTATTCATGCAGTTTGGTTCAAAATCGTGTGCTCTTTGAAAAGAGCCTACAAAATCCTGTGTTTTGTTCTAGAAATCCAGAGGAAATCCATTTTTTTGTGAAAACTTAACACGTAGTATGGGACAAACTTCTTTCGCGTTTTTCTCAGCTTGCTGTTTTTGCATATGGGACATTTATGCAAACATGGGCAGTGTATCTTCACAAGGATTGGACATAGGACAATGGTCAATGTGGAGACTTTTATGTAAAATTGTCTGGAAAATCGATTCCCAATATTGGTTTTTAAAAATTTTGAAGTTTAGACCACTTAAAATAGTTTTAGTCAATGATTTTTGTATTTTTTTAAGGAGAAACATACCATCCTGCTTTTTTCGTCAGCCTTTTGTAACATTTTAGGCTATTTCCTCAAAAATTTTGAACGAAAAAAAAAATCGTGACATCACCTTCAAATTTAACTTTTAAACTTAAAATTCAAAAAATCTCATAAAAGCTGCGTGTATTTTTATTTCAGTGAATTTTTCGGAAAGCCCGTCCAATTTCCTACAAGTTTGTCTCTGAGCACTTTTTGATACGATGCAACGGCTTCGAGGTACAGTAATTTTTAAATTGCAACATTCAATTGTTATTTTTGAGAACAATTAGCTCCATATACACAAAAATGGCTTATATAGGCCAAGGATAACATGTCTACAAAGTTTCATTAGAATCGGAGAGGGCCGAGTTGAAAAGTACCATAAAAAATCGCGATTTGAGCTGGAATTGCTCATATGAATATCCAAAAACCATTCCAAACTTTAGTTTTTGAAATGTGGGTATCAAATGATCGAAATATTATTAATTTCGGTAGTGATACACATTAAAAATAAATTATGACAATTTTTTTAATTGATTGAGAATAATGTACCTAAACTTTTCGATACCAATAATGCATTTTTTTAAAATACTCGAAATGTTTTCAAAACTACGTATTTTCGAAAAAATACTCAAATTACAGTTGTAGCAATGATCAATAACTTCTCACATATTTCAAAAGTATGAAATACTATTTGAATTACTGATATCACAAAACCACTTTTCTTCGAAAAAGTAATGAAGAATTCGGGATATGATTGGGAAATTTTTGTACCTTTTGAATGTAATTTTGTTGTAATACTGGATAAAAAAATCTCTCAAACTTCTTCTTTCATGAAAAAACTCTTTATTATAGTTATTACGATATGTGTATTTAATGATCGGGATTTTTTTATACTTTTTTAAAAGCTTTTTTTGTTGCTCAAAATTTCCACAAAACTACGTATTTTCTCAAATATACTTAACATCTAAGTTTTTTACAATGTGTGTATAAAATGATTGGAAATATTTCATTCATTTCAAGAGCGGCTACACATTTTTTTTTTAATACTCCAAAAAAAAATGTAATCAGGAAAAAATATTATAAAGTGGATCTTTTTTTAAGTTGCAAAATACGTAGATTGTAAATTTTACTGTTTTTATTTTAATTTGTACTAATACTTTTTGAATGTAAGAAAAATTCCCCATATTTTTATACCCATAACACAATAACTTTTTTTTAATGTGCAGTAGTAATAACTACTTTAATGTTTATTACTCGCACTTTTGACAGAAAAATTCAAAAATCTTGGCAACCACTCGTTGTTTATTTACATTTTCAGTCGCAGTTTCCACCAAACTGAACATTCGCACTTCAAAATTGCGAGTGACAACTAAAAATCAAGCGATAAACCTCGGCTTTCTTTGATCATTTTTGAGGAAATTTTAAATTTTCTAAGCCAGTTTGACAAGTCGCAATAGTGCGATCAATAGCAAAAATTTAGTGCGACGTCCAAGTTAGTGAGAATTGTGCAATAATCAACTTTTTTTTCATGAATCATTCGTATAATTTTCCGATCTTTCTGAAAAAAAAATATTTTGAATAAAAAATAAATCAAGACTAGCATTTTACTTGGGCGTAATATTCAATATTTAAAACTTTTAAAATGTTACGAATGCTTCATGTTTCAACATTGAAAATCGGACCATTAGTTGCTGAGATATCGCTATTAGAAATGGTTAGTGATTTGCGTTAAACTAAGAAAACTTCAATTTTCCTGTTTCTTTTTGCTTAAAGCAGCTGCACTCAGCAACCCGAGGTCCAATCTTCAAGGTCTCTTGGACAATTTTATAGCAAACTTTTCAAAAATAAATATTTTTAGAAATGGTCACTCATGGTCACTTTTTTCTAAAATCAAAAAAACTGCAAATATTTTATCCGAAAATCACTATTTTTTTCAAAAAATCATAATTCGGCGGCAGATTTTCTGACCATATTTCTCTATGGCTCAAAAGTTGCAGGTTTTTGTCCCATAAAACATTTAAAAAAATCTCGAAAATCAAAAAATACATAATTTGGATAATTGAGTTTTTGTGAAAAAATGTTGATTAAAAAATCTGCAATTTTTTTCCGTGCTCCTATTTTTTTTCTCAATAGTTCTCAACAATACCTACAACTTTGCCGAAGACATCAAATTGATCAGAAAATTTACTCAAAAGTTACAGCGGTTTGAATATTTACGTACCATTTTTGTATGGACAGCTGCCAAAATTGTATGGAGACTTGTATGGGTGAACCAATGACACAAAAGTGCGTTTTTGGTCATAGGGAAGGTCGCCACAAAGTTTGAGCCAAATCAAACATTACAAAAAATAAAAATGGTCGAAATCGGTCGATTTCGTAGAGAGTTGCTCTTGTTTTAATCTGATTAAAGTTTATCTAGTTTCTATTTAACACGAATATTTTAGAAAAAGCTTTATGAGTTTAAGAGAGCTATTACTGCTCAAAACTTACATGTAAAATAATCAACTTTCAAAATCCATTGCTTAAACATCACAAACCACGACCAGAACAAACATCAGCAATGTTCTATAGCAAAACCCAAAACCTCGATTACCTTCCGGGATCTTTTCCATCGGACTCTTGCAGATACCTGTAATTATGTCGTCAACAAATCGTCAATCGTCAATCTCTACTTCCCCTCTCGGTTACATCCAGCCAGCCCGACCTGCTACCGCAGATGAAAGGTGGAAAAAGTTCCGATAAAACGCAGATACAACCTTCATCGAAAAGCAGGTGCGGGCAAGAATCTCGCTGTTTCTTGCTTTTTCTTCCCTCTCTCTCAATTTCTCGTGGGGACCTGTCCCGCAGAACATCACTTCCGATTCCTGGCCGGGCCACGTGTCTTGCTGCTACGATGGATCCAATATAGCCGTAAAAGTAATCTTTCTTTTTGAGTCTATCATAAAAAAGAGCGAGGATAAGACGACGGAAAAAAACACGTGCCTGGACGAAGAAAACAGTAAAACGGAGAACGAGTCCAGAAAAACAGGTGAAAGAAATTAATTGTAAATAACTCCACGAAAAGGACCACTTGCTTGCTTTTCCCTCTTCGAGTCGTGGAAGTCGCGCGTAAACGAAAGCAATCCTCACTGAAGAAGTCAGCAGCGGCAAGTGACGATGCGGCGCTGATTGGTGGACGACACGAGCCGGAGTCTGGCGGCACGCGAGTGTGACTTTGAGATGTCTTCAAGCTTGCAGATTTTGGGAAGGAACACTCGCGGGATAAGAAATCCTTCGGACCAAGAAGCGAGTATCAATGAAATATTGCTCTTGGGGGACGATGGTCTTAAGATGGTAAGTGAGTTCTTTGTGTTTTTTGGGGATATTTCGGGATTTGGAAGGGTAGTTCATAGAAGAACAGCAAGTAATTCCAACGAGCACCTAATGTGATCTTTGGCCCAGTTGTAACGCTAGTTTCTTTCAAAAGTTCTACAAAATAAATTGATTAAAATATTATCAAATCAAATTCGGTTTTATTGGTGAATAATCAGATACAATAAGTTCTTTTAAGGTACAAAACAGAGTTTTGGAGTTCCTTTCAGCTGTGTGTTACATCATAATCCATATTGGAACAATTGTTGCTTGTAGTTAAGGGGTTACCGAAAGTAAGAAAAAGTTAAGAAAAAAACTTACTAAAATTGCAAGAGAAAGGAGATAGAAATAGAAAAAGCTTAAAACTAGATCACAGTTTTTTATCCTTTATAGATGTGCTTAATCATCAGCTCCCCGAGGGCCAGAAATTGCTCCGCCTTGTTACGGCAGGTCCGAAACCGCGTCATCATCTCCCCGCGAGAGCAAAGAACTCCGGCAGGGTAAAGAGATCTTCCCGGTGACTCCTTGCTGGGCCGCATCGCCGCTACCGGCAGCGACCACGCTTGCAAACGACCGCCCCATCCAGGAGGGAACGCTGGGTTGTCCGTTGGAACCGTACACTGGCCAGCTGCAGGAACGGCTGCGCTTGTACTTCGTTGAGAAGGGTGGGATGCTGCTGCTTTCTTCTTCCTCTTTCCTGCTCCTCGAGGTAGGACTTTCGCGCGACGCATCCGCGGTAATTACCGGTATGGTTACCGCCACAGTTCGCGCACTTTACGCGCGGCTTGGTTTGTTCTGCGTTTTCCCCAAGTCCGCCTTTCGTGGCAGTGCGCACACCTCCGAGAGGTGTGACTCACCGCACTTCACGCAGCGGGGCCGGAGGTTGCAGTTCCGCGAGCCGTGGCCGAATTTCTGGCAACGGTGACATTGCGCTGCGTCCGTCGGATTTTTGGAGTAAAACCGCCAGTTTACCCAAAAACCGTCCAACGCCTTAGTCCGCCGCAGGTCTTGAATTTTGACGGTGCCGCGGTCGAAGTACAACAGGTACAGTGTGTGTGTACCTGTGACGGTTGTCTTCCGCGAGAGGACTTTTATGTCTCGCGGCGTTATTCCGACACCCGAGAGGTGCTCCTTGAGGACGGAGATCGGGCGGTCTTGATACCCCTGCAAGACGATCTTAACAGCGGTCTTCTGCACGGGGTCGAATGTGTAGAACTTGAAGTTTTGACGCTTCAATTTCTCCACAACCAGGTCGAAGTTCTTTTGGTCAAATGTGAACACTTGCACTGACGATTTACCTATTTTGAGGCAGTACACGAGGCCTTCCAGCTGCTCGTCAACATCGTCCGCCAACGTGTCCAAAACGAAAATTGGTGGTGGTCGTCGTTCCTTCGGAGTAATTACTTTTTTTTGGCGAAATAACTTTCTTCCGTGCACGACCATCGTCGTCGTCGTCGTCGGTAGTGCTACCGTCGGTGTTGTTGTTGTTGCTTTCCTCGTCACTCAGTCTCGCGAACTTGTTACTGGTGGGAATGTTGGCGGATGTTGAAGCGCTATCGGTCGACGGATTGCCGGAAGTAGCTGAACGGAGCCTTATAGGGCTGCGGCCCTGGACACGGTAATTAGGGTGTAATAACTTGGGGTCGAATCCTTTGGCGCACACACTCCCCGGCGCGATGGCGGTCGACGCGGCGTTGGTTTGTTTACCTTTTTGCACACGGCCGGTAGACGAACTTCGCGGGTTTTTCGAGGCCGCACTCGAACTGCCTCGGCCACGGCCGGCCCTTGGCATGCTGTTGGAGCAAACTCGCGGCTAATCACGGTAAATTACGGCGAAAAATTTCGAAAACACGATAGAGCACTGAGCACTTGACTGCTGCTTGCACTCGTGCGTACACGGAGGTGATTAAAATATTAAAATCATCAAATTGGATGGAATTTGGACCAAATCCTAAACCTGCAAAATATTTGACTTCCCCTACTTATCATCATTTCAAGCTATAAATTGATGAAAAAATATGTCATTTTCAAACATAATAAGAATAACTGTGTGAGTTGGAGGAGCATGATTCTACTGAAAATATTTACGAAATATTTGAATTAAGATTTTTTTCACAGTTTAAACCAAATTCACCCCACGATCCCATGTAATCGCTACCCATAACCCGCAACCAGGTTTGCGCAAGGTGTCGCGTGCAGGTGCCAGTGATGATTTGCATAAATGCAACTGCATGTTTTATTTCGGGGTGGAATCACGTTAAAAAACCATTACACGTACGTACGTTCAATTTTTCATCTTCTTCGTCTCAACTTCATGACTTTAAATCCCCGCTCTGCCCCTCGAGCAAAAGGATTAAGGAGGAATTACTATTTGCGACTAATTACCACGGCATCTCCTCGGGCGCGCGCGGGAAAGTAAAATTTCATCCCGCCTCAAGGTCCTCCAAAAAGTAAAAGCAGACCAATTAATCGAGGGAGAATTTCGCTGGCGCAGAAAGTGAGTTTCGAAGAAAAAAAAGCCAACTTCAATTTCTGCGGCGGCATGCCGCCGCCAATAATTTTATCCCTCCCGGGTCCTTCCCGGTGTCCCCGTCGGAGTTCAGGCTGTCCGCGATAAGTTCACCATGTTCCGCGAGGGTCGTGATCACGCGCCTTTCTGATAAGCAACAAAAAAACACACACATAATTTTCTCTTTCGTTCGCGATCAATCATAAGGTGAGCTGTGGAGGTCCTTCCAAAACTTATGCAGAAAAAATAAGCTCGTAAGCTCCCAAAACCTGTCCCAAGAATTTCTTTTTCGCGGGTTTCTGCGGGGTTCAATAACCGAAAAGAGTGCGTCCACTGGCCCTGGACCGATCCCGCGTTCCGGAAGACACTTCTTGGAGCGCCGACCGAGGAACGAGGACACACATGAAAGCGAAAGAAGGAAAGGAAAAAAAACGCAATGCGTTTGACGAAGACGAAAGGCCCCTCGAGGGGTATCATTTGCGTTCGTTATCGGGGCGGGTTCCGAAAGGGTACAGGTTTTCATTCTGAATTTTCAGCGATGAAAAGGGAAATGCAGCAGAAAGAGAGTGGAGAGCGGGAAAGAATGGAAAGTTTATGCAAAAATATTGAAAAGCTGTGAAAACATCAAAAAAAAATTGACGATACAAAACTATTTCTCAAAATGAAATCGCTGATTTTTTTAGTAAAACAAAAAGAAACAAGTAAAAAAACGAAATGCGAGTCATGAAAAATAAGAATTCAGAAAAAAAAGAGACAAGAGACAAGAGACAAGAGACAAGAGACAAGAGACAAGAGACAAGAGACAAGAGACAAGAGACAAGAGACAAGAGACAAGAGACAAGAGACAAGAGACAAGAGACAAGAGACAAGAGACAAGAGACAAGAGACAAGAGACAAGAGACAAGAGACAAGAGACAAGAGACAAGAGACAAGAGAGACAATTCAGTTTTTTCAGTTTTTTCAATTTTTCAGTTTTTGCAGTTTTTTCATTTCTTTTCAGTTTTTTTCAGTTTTTTTTCAGTTTTTTTCAATTTTCAGTTTTTTTCAGTTTTTTTTTCAATTTTTTCAGTTTTTTCAGTTTTTTTCAGTTTTTTCAGTCCTTTCAGTTTTTTTTTCAGTTTCATCAGTTTTTTTTTATTTTTTTTCAATTTCAGTTTTTTTCAGTTTTTTTTCAGTTTTTTTCAGTTTTTTTTTCAATTTTTTCAGTTTTTTCAGTTTTTTTCAGTTTCTCCCTCGATTAATTGGTCTGCTTTTACATTTTGGAGGACCTTGAGGCGGGATGAAATTTTACTTTCCCGCGCGCGCCCGAGGAGATGCCGTGGTAATTAGTTTTTCAGTTTTTCAGTTTTTTCAGTTTTTTCAGTTTTTTCAGTTCTTTCTGTTTTTTCAGTTTTTTTAGTTTTTTTAGTTTTTTTCAGTTTTTTTAGTTTTTTCAGTTTTTTAAGTTTTTTCGGTTTTTTCAGTTTTTTCAGTTTTTCCAGTTTTTTTCAGTTTTTTTCAGTTTTTTCAGTTTTTGCAGTTTTTTCAGATTTTTTCAGTTTTTTCAGTTTTTTTTCAGTTTTTTTCAGTTTTTTGGTTTTTTTTATTTTTTTCAGTTTTTTCAGTTTTTTCAGTTTTTTTCAGTTTTTTAAGTTTTTCCAGAGTTTTTCTGTTTTTCTCAGTTTTTTCAGTTCTTTCAGCTTTTTCAGATTTTTCAGTTTTTTCAGTTTTTTCTGTTTTTTCAGTTTTTTCAGTTTTTCCAGTTTATTTAATTTTTTTTGGTTTTTTTTTCAATTTTATCAGTTATAACAGTTTTCCAGTTCTGTTTTTTTCTGTTTTTCTGATTTTCTGTTTTTCTGTTTTTCTGTTTTTCTGTTTTTCTGTTTTTCTGTTTTTCTGTTTTTCTGTTTTTCTGTTTTTCTGTTTTTCTGTTTTTCTGTTTTTCTGTTTTTCTGTTTTTCTGTTATTCTGTTTTTCTGTTTTTCTGTTTTTCTGTTTTTCTGTTTTTCTGTTTTTCTGTTTTTCTGTTTTTCTGTTTTTCTGTTTTTCTGTTTTTCTGTTTTTCTGTTTTTCTGTTTTTCTGTTTTTCTGTTTTTCTGTTTTTCTGTTTTTCTGTTTTTCTGTTTTTCTGTTTTTCTGTTTTTCTGTTTTTCTGTTTTTCTGTTTTTCTGTTTTTTTGTTTTTTTTTGTTTTTTTGTTTTTCTGTTTTTCTTATGTTCTTGTGTTCTTGTGTTCTTATGTTCTTGTGTTCTTGTGTTCTTGTGTTCTTGTGTTCTTGTGTTCTTGTGTTCTTGTGTTCTTGTGTTCTTGTGTTCTTGTGTTCTTGTGTTCTTGTGTTCTTGTGTTCTTGTGTTCTTGTGTTCTTGTGTTCTTGTGTTCTTGTGTTCTTGTGTTCTTGTGTTCTTGTGTTCTTGTGTTCTTGTGTTCTTGTGTTCTTGTGTTCTTGTGTTCTTGTGTTCTTGTGTTCTTGTGTTCTTGTGTTCTTGTGTTCTTGTGTTCTTGTGTTCTTGTGTTCTTGTGTTCTTGTGTTCTTGTGTTCTTGTGTTCTTGTGTTCTTGTGTTCTTGTGTTCTTGTGTTCTTGTGTTCTTGTGTTCTTGTGTTCTTGTGTTCTTGTGTTCTTTTAAAAAACACAAACTCTTTCTTTTTCTTAGATTCATTCACATTTTACAGATTTTAAAACAGTTATATTGTAGCCCACCTAGCGAAATAATCCCATCAATCACCGCGCTTCCAAAAATGTCACCCCGAGCAAAGGTGTATCGAAATCAATTATCCAGTACCGCCACCTTGAAGTGTTGGTTTTATGCTGTCTCTGCCCAGGCAAAACATGTTTTGCATAGCTGATACCACGCGAACCGAGCAGCTGATGTCTGCCTCTATATGAGTGTGTGGGTAAGTTCTGTTATTTATAGGATCATCATCATTTTGCCGGTCACGCAGCCCTTTTTCCACGTGCGGGCTCATTAACGATCTCCTCCACCCTCCCCCGCCCTCTCCAACTGATTAAGTATCAGAGACAACTTTTAAACTCAGCAAAGTTTTGATATTTACTTTGCTTTTTTCGTCCATATACATTTATTATGAGAGGACGCAAGCTGTTAATATTATAACTGTTTTAAATATCGTTACCGCAGAGACGCACACGCGGACTGACTTTTGGGTGCGTAAGTGCGCGGCAGGTGAAAACTCACCCCCTTGGCACCCTCCCCAGAGGAAAGGGGAGCCCCAGCAGGTGATAGATTTCTGATGGCGTTATCATTGCCGTCCAGCAGCAACACGGCTGACGACGAAAAAATGGGGGTTCCTCACCTGGATGTCGTTCAAGTCTTTCGTCGTGTTTTTGCTCTTTTTTTTTTCTCCGGTTGGCCACGCGAGTTCCCCCGTTGCGTATTACCGGAGAAGGACACAAAAAAACTGACCAGAACCGGCAGCACTGGAACGATAAATTAAAATCTTTATTTTGTGACAGCCAACTTGATACACCATTTGTGTGTTTTGTAATCTTCGCCTGAGAGAGAGAGAGACTTGAACGCGCGCGCACGCCCAACTCACTCAGTCGGTAATGCAATTAAAGAATTTTAATTTGCCCGACCAGACTTAATTGGTGCACTTTCCTTCAAATAAGAAAAAAGAAACTTGCAACTTGGCCCTTTGGCGGCAACCCCACTTCTAATGGCTCAATTGGTAAGTGTTTCGCAGTTGCAGTCCTGCTGGGAATGTTGATTGTTTTCGGCGAAGATGTCTGGTGACGATAAAGTTGTCAGTTTGGGAGGAGAGCTTGGGAAAAAAGTGCAAGTGCAAAGTAATTAATTTACAATTAAGATTTTTCCGACTGTTTGGTAGAATGAAGTTCGAGAGTAATGTTAATCGGTTTTTGAAAGCAAAATTCTTGGATGCAGGGTAAACTGAAAAGTAAAATGTTCAAAAGAAGAAGAAAAATACTGCAAAAATAAGCAAACAAACACATAGACAGTTAAATGAAATAAAAGTTAAGTAAAAGAACAACATAAAAGTTTGTCTTCTTGTCTTCTTGTCTTCTTGTCTTCTTGTCTTCTTGTCTTCTTGTCTTCTTGTCTTCTTGTCTTCTTGTCTTCTTGTCTTCTTGTCTTCTTGTCTTCTTGTCTTCTTGTCTTCTTGTCTTCTTGTCTTCTTGTCTTCTTGTCTTCTTGTCTTCTTGTCTTCTTGTCTTCTTGTCTTCTTGTCTTCTTGTCTTCTTGTCTTCTTGTCTTCTTGTCTTCTTGTCTTCTTGTCTTCTTGTCTTCTTGTCTCCTTGTCTTCTTGTCTTCTTGTCTTCTTGTATCTTGTCTGCTGTCTCTTGCCTTTTTCTCGAACGTCTTCATTGTCTCATTCATTTTTTATGACGCTGGAGTACATCAAAGTACTACTTCTCGTTTTTAAAAAGAGTTAGAATCCCAAAGTGATGGAAAATTAAAGAAGAACTTGTTTATTGCCTGCAATTGCTGCTTGCAGTCTAATCTCACAGTAATCAAGCATTTTACAAATCATAACGATGTTCGAAAGCTCAACCTCTCCAAAATTGAATTACCCAACTGCCAATATTCTGCAATAAAACGGATCGTCGAAATTGAACTCTTCTCGCACTCTCTGCAATAACATTTAGATCAATGAGACGGTGCAAACCTTTCTGCTTCTGATTTGAAGCACCTCACGCATGGCTCGAGGCCAGCCGGAAGTCGTCCTTAGCACATTAAGGGCGCCGTAACCACATCAACGCACCGGGATCGTTAGCGTCCGCGAAAACGAGAGCTCCCTCCCCTCTCTCGGCGGATAAGCTGCAAATTTTATAATGATAGTATCATCGGGCGGGAGAAAAAAAAGGTTTGACCCTTCAATTACGGGTGCGCGATTTTTGATGCGTTTTCGCACAACGACATCAAACCGGCAATCATTTTCTGGTCCAGGGCAGATCCACTCGAAATGAACTTTTCGCGTGCTAATTTCTCTTTTTATTTCGACGAATTCTTCAACCAATTTTTTCTTCTGTTTTTTGAAACTAACCGCTCAAACAAGGGGGCATCAACGTGATAATGACGACCTTAGGCCGCCACCGCCGTGTTTGACACCTCCCTTCATCGCGACGCGACCCGTGGTCGGCCAGATGGAGCAGGTCGTCCTTCTGGGGCCAGCACCAAAGGTAGGACCTGTTATTACCATTCTCGGAACCCCCTCCGATGAAAGCGAACTACCCCGAGCGCACGCAAAAGGCCAAAGCTGTAAATCTAATACTCATTCCGTATAATTTTCTGTCATCACGATGAAGACGCGGTGACCAGCATGTGAGGTTTTCAATCAACCCCCCGCGCTATCAGAAGCAAATTGGTGGGGTCCTTTGAAATGTTTTGAAAAGTGCAAGGGGTCAGGCGAAATGCCAGAAAAAGCAACAATTTTGAAGGTTGGTGCAGGGTGACTGCACGACAAGAAGATGAGGAACGTATGTTTTATTATTAAATAATTTGTTACATTTTTGAACATAAACATATTTTAAAGCCAAATCAATTTTATTCCCAGAATACTTTCTAATAAAAAGCACAGTCATAATCCTGGAACAAATCTTGAAAATTTTAGGATAGAATCGCAAAACTAGAATTACAATTAAACCAAAAATCTCTGACATTTAGTAATGAACAAGCTACCGTCAACTGGGTTGAATCGGAACTGCAATCTGGATTGGGACAGCAGTTTGCAGAGCACCTTAAAGCCTCAAATTTGCAAACCGATGTACTTATTTTGTTATTTTGCGTCTGTTCTAACCTAAACCAATCAAAAATCATGTGCACAACTTGACTAAAACCGCCGTTCTGATTTTCCCCATACAGTGGTCCACATTACAATATTAGGTGAAAAAGGTGCAGGTGGTTATGTGCTACATGACCGATATGACAAAGATTTTTTACAAAACTCTAAAAAATCATTCTATTTTTATTTTTATTTTTTTAATTCTTTGCCAAATTATTTAATCTTGAATAATTAATTCTCATTTAATGTTTTCAATCATTGGCACCTCTGTGGAAATAAATTGCCAAAACACGAAAATATTGCCAAAACAAGTAAGGTTGGGAAAATGTCACAAAAAAAACTAACTTAATCCACCTATGTGGTTGGTGCCTTCCTCACTCTTTTCCAACAATGGGTGATATGTGATATGATGGGTTTGGACACGAATTTCGTCTAATTTCGTTAAGTTCCGGAATACAAAAAACACACATATCACTCAAACGCTCATAAGTGGCATCATAAGTGGTCATAGCTTAAGACAGGGTTGCCAGATCTTCAATGTTTTGGACTCGCTGGAAAGGTCTTTCGATTACCTAACCATCGGTGGATCGGATGATGGATTCGGACATTGTTTACATACAGTATGTAAAAAAAGTATTTAAACCCCTTGGGCACTACCCGAGCAGACGGAAATAACCTGGGAAGGCCAGTTTTTGATATTGTGAGAAGATCGAAATATGTTATTGGGATGATCGAATTAGTTGTTAAAATAACAAAAATCAATGACAAAGATTTGTCCAAAGAATAACTCAAACTGTTATTATGTTGTTATTGCAATAACAAACCAATAACACAGGAGGAATCATGAATGAATGTCAAGATTTGTTATTTTTTCACTGGAATTTTTTGATAATGCAATTTGCCTTCAAATTCCTGCTTAAAGAAGCCATTTCTCGTAAGTCAGTGGTTCGTAAATACAAGATTCCATAAAAAATGTCAGCTGTGCAATAATCTGAGGCTTCAGTGAATGATAAATCATCAAATAGTAGTTTATGAAAAAATCAAATTTTGCAACGAGTTCCATACAACATTTTTTGCAATTCCAAAAAACACACACTGAGTGAAATTTTATGTCAAATTTTCATGTATTTTGTCAATAAATCGTTAAAATCAAAAAAATGTTAAAAAGTGTTACTTTTCGAAACAAATGCTGAAAAGTTCTACTTTACAGCACTCAAATGGGTGCTGAAACGTTGCTTTTCAGCATTTATTTTGAAAAGTGTTGCTATTCGATTCTGTTATTTTTGGTACAGAAAAGGAGGCTATTTCGTCGTTCAAGGATGACAGGAAAAGTAAGTCGTTTCACGACGGAATTGCAAAAAACTTCTTTTACGCTAGAGTTAAGGATGGTGAAATATCTGGTACAGGGATAGTCACTTAAATAAATAAATGCAATTTTTCGAAGACATTGACAAACAAAATCTCAAAAATAATTTAAAACGCTTTATAAAAATGATTGTTTGTCTTCGGTAAAGTTGTATTCAGAAAAAAAATAGGCACTAGGAAAGAAATGGGTGAATTTTTTAATTAACTTTTGTTTACAAAAAATCAATTTCCCAAAATCCATCAAGGGACAATACCCCGCATTTTTTAAGCCATCCATAAGTATTGACCAAACTTTTGCCGACGAGTTTTGATTTTTTTAAATAGTGATTTTTGTAAAAAAAAAAATAATCTTGTACTTAAATGTTTCAGATCTCATTTGTATGTAAAATCGAATTTGCAATCAAAAAGTACTTAAATTAGTTTTGATTAAGTGCACCGTTTTCAAAATGTAGCCATTAAAAAAAAATTTGTCCGTTAAATTTTCGTTTTTTGACTTAGACAAAAAAAATGATGTAATGAATTCAATCTAATCTATACATTCGGCTTACACTACCCTAATAAACTTTTGTTCTTTAAAAGGGGAGTGAGTTTATGCGATTTAAAACTCAGTACCATTTTTTGCTAGAGATTATCCAGCGTTGTTGCTTCCTTGATATTTTAAAATTGTGTCAATGATTGTCCATTCCTGCAATATTTTATACAAAAATCACTATTTAACAAAAAAAATCAGAACTTGTCGGCAAAATTTTGGTCCATTCTACTGATTGGCTTAAACGATACGGAGATTTATCTCCTAAAACATAAAAAAAAATCAAATTAAAAAAAAACACGGATTTAGAGAAATTAAATCCATACAACCAATGGAAAAATATATCTCAAAATCTGCAACAGTGGATTTGCTGCAGAAAATGTCACATTTTATAACATTTTTTGCAGCATGCCCGTACATCATTTTTGCCCGCGTGTCAACATTTCAGCGATCTGCAGTTCTCACCAACAAATATAATGCTGGCCCGTCCCCAAGCAACACTCCAAAGAGAAGAATATGTTGATGCTCTTTCACTCACATTTCACCAAGCGTCCATGGCGCGGTGGTAGCGTGTCGGATCAATTACCAAGAAATTGGTGGTTCAATCCTCGTTCTGATAAGGGTTTTTTTTGTGAAATACAACCAAAAAGCCGTCGGTAATGTCGATAATTGTCGGTAACGGGCAAAAACGTCATACCCCTATATCGCAAAAAATGCATGAGGACAGTTTTCATGCAGATTCTGATATACTTTCATGCCGCCATGCATCACAATCATGCGACCGCCGTTTGGGTGTAGGAATAAAAAAATATTTGAGAATCACAATTTTTGTCGTGTACCTATTTTTTCTCAAAAGTCCTCATTAACCAAATTTCTTCTTTGGTCATAGAAAAGGCCCTAACAACGTTTGAGTCTTAGAAAAAAAATACAAAAAATAAAAAAAAATTGAAATCGGCCGAATTTGTTGAAATTTGCTCAAAGGCTACACAGCAAAAAATCCGATGGTAAAATCGCATGCAAAAGCATAGGGACGTGGCGTTACATCGTGCTGCCACCTGGTTTTTTGAGATGCAAGAGTGGAAAAGTGCTGAGTCATCGTCTAAAAATAGACGGCGTCCTATCTCGCCCAGCAAAATTAAGTCGATAAAGTAGTCGGTTCCGATGAGGAAAAGTGGAAAACGTGGTCTAAAAATAGCGACGCCATCCCCCTATGCACATCACCTTCGTCAAAATAAACACTTAAGCTAAGAACAAGATTGTCCGTTCGACGCAGTGGTGAACGCAGAACGCTGTGCCAGTTCGATTTTTCCATCAACTGTCAGTCGAACAATCTGCAGGGGTTGCTTTGTTCAATGGTCGATGACTGGCAGGCTATGATGACAGGCGCAAAATTTTGCGTTTGCGTTCAGGCCTGACGGACAATCTTGTTCTTACCTTTAAAAAAATGAATGATATACACGGTGTCGTGCTTGAATCATAGGAGACGGGTATCAAGTCGTAATCAAGCACGCATGTTTTTCAGTGCCTATGGTGATGCACGTCACTTTTTTCTTTTCTCGTGCTTACTTTTCTGGTAAGCACGTCACTTGACAAGCGCATAACTGCAAGTGTGCTTATTTCAAGCGGACTTTTTTTGAAACTTCAATAAACAAGGTTTGTAAAATAATAATTTTTAACATTAAAAAGCTCTTTTATGTTTTAGATTGAGAATGGAAAATTCGACGGCAAATCAAATCGACTTTACAATCTAGACGGGAGTGTTATTTGCCGGTTCTGAGGCCTTTTGTTGGTTGCGATAATCCTGTCTTAAGTTGCCGGATGCAGTTTCCATCGCTGATTCCCGCGGATGGTTTCGTTTTTGAACTTCATGCCGGTTCCGGGTTTATGGATGACCAGCGGACTTTGCTAGTTCCAACAGGTAGGCGTCTTGGCTATTCGTCATCGCTCAGTGGCGGCCCCAGCACTTGCTTATGCGAGTAACCCTACTTTGAAGGTAAGGCCTGAGGGTAGTCGACCACTAAACTGTAGTCCTTTTACTGATTCATGCTACTTAGTCCGACAAATCAGTGGCAAGGTGGATGCTCTGTGACTGGCCTCTTGGTTCCAACGATGGCAAAGCGATAGCTTTTTTTTATAATCTGCGCTCTACAAATTCAACCGAAAACATGTTTCATGTTTTTGAAGTACTCGGGTTTTGAGAACCGTTTACTTATAAGGCCATTTTATCACACCAGTTTGAGCTTGGACCAACTCTCATCGAGTTCGTTGATTAAAAAGGATGTGGCTGTGTTTAAAACTGTAATTTAAAAATAAGCACACGAAATCATAAGCACTGCGTGCTTAACATAAGCACGCGCACTGCTCAGCAATTTGTCATGTGCAGAGCCAAATCGAAGTACACTTAGAAAATTCGTGTGTGTCTATTCAACAACCCTGATATATTACACACTGCATGTACAATTTTTGCAAACACAAAAAAAAAGTTGCAACCGACGGGATTCAAACCCAGCACCAACAGTAAGGACTGGCGCCTTAGCCCACTCGGCCATCAGCACGATGAAGAATGGAAAGGATAAACACATATATGCTCTTAACATTTCGGTCAAGTTGGTTTTCCATAGGGACGTGGCGTTACATCGTGCTGCCACCTGGTTTTTTTAAGCGCAAGAGTGTAAAAGTGCTGAGTCATCGTCTAAAAATAGACGGCGTCCTATCTCGCCCAGCAAAATGAAGTCGATAAAGTAGTCGGTTTCGATGAGAAAAAGTGGAAAATGTGGTCTAAAAATAGCGACGCCATGTCCCTATACTGATGGGCTACATATTTCAGAGTGTAAAATCACATAAAATTGCATAAAATAATGCAATATTTATTTTACACCCAGGCCTTTACACGCTACTTTTTTAGCTGTGTACAAATACTTATTTCACCGTTTACAAATATAAGGCTTGATTTTTTCAAATTATAACTAATTTTGATTGAAAAGAGCAGAATTGATTTTGATATTAGAAATAGTTTTGACTAAAAGAGCAGAATAATTTTCAATAGTTTAATTTTTATGCATTGAATATCGAACCAATAGGTTCTAAGATATTACAAGTTGGAAAATTAGGGCATATTTGAAAATCCAATTTTCTACGAAACTTTAACTTTAAGAAGCTGTACCTCAGCAAACAGCAATCCCCTCAATAAAAATTAAGATTGAAGACAATTTTCACAGCTCTTCAAAAATATGTTATACAATGGTTGCTTTTCCTTCATAAAGTATTATTAAATTGCAACAAAATGAACCCTTTTCGAAAATGTCTTAAAATGCCTTTAACTTTTTCCCATTTCTAAACTTTTCTTAGCAACTAGGGGAGTTTGGGGTAATATGGACAGTGGGGGTAATTTGGACACCCCTTAAAAAATCACGTTTTCTTCGGATATGAAGTGAAAACGGCAATTTAAGTGATAAGGCTAGTACTAGTAATGGCCTAGGAGTATGGACAAATCAAAAAAGTTGGAATAGGTTAAGTAGTTTTGGTATAGTATGTGAAAGTTTCCAAAGGCCGGTTGGCACTGCCTTAAGTTCTAATATTTGAGGGTTGGGAAATAAGGTTTTACAGAGGTTATATGGCAAAAAAGTGGACATTTTTTGTTTAAGGGGGTTGCTTGGACGATGTGTGAGATATGTACGTATAAAAATTGTGCATTTTATCAATTTTTATCATCAAAAATTGCAATTTATGATAGAACATGCTATGGGGGTAATTTGGACATGGCTTGTGGGGTAATGTGGACATACCTGAAAGTCTACCTGTCAGGTAAAAAATAACTTTCATGGTTGATTGAGTTCTTAAAGGGATTTAGAGGGATTTAAAATGTCAAAACACTCAAAAAGGAATGTGAGCAATCAGAACATTCACAAAACCCCTATTTTTTAATGTAGATAAATTTATTGCAATATTCAAAAGGATGAAATATGATTACTGCACATTTTGCTTTTAGTCAATTTCTGTGACATTTCTAATTTCTATGCTGGTTTACAAAAATATTAAAATTTGAAGGGCTACATGTAAAATTAAAAAAAAATGATGGTTTCAGGTTAATTAGTTTTATATAAAGATTGATTTATATAAATCTAAACAATACCTTAATCACTAAAAACTATACTTGTGCCTAATCCAGAATCAATGTTTAAATCATTTCAGAATTAATTATTGAATTATGTATACAACACTGAACAATTTGTTATCTTCCTATTGAATTATAGTTCTATCACAAAATCATTATTTAAACCTTTGATGAAATATTATGAGCAAAATAAACACATCAAAATATAAAACAATTACAAAAACATGCTCAAAAATCAAATGTTAAACTTATTCTTCAACATGTGTCCAAATTACCCCACAAAAGGTGTCCATATTACCCCACAAGATATGTCCATATTACCCCACAAGGCATGTCCAAATTACCCCACAAGGCATGTCCAAATTACCCCATAGGGGTGTTCATATTACCCCCACACAAAAATGTGGGGGTAATTTGGACACCTTTTAATTTTTGCGGTAAAAATGGGTTTTTCATCAAAATTTATCGAAATGAATGACATTTTTCCATCAAATATGGTCTCTATTATCCTCTGGTGTCATCCACATTCCTTTAAAATATCCATACAGCCCGTGGCAGAACAATTTCCTTAGGGTGTCCAAATTACCCCACACTCCCCTATTATTATGATTTTTACTGATTTTATATTGAAAAATTGAACTTATTTCACACATTGTTCTTCTGATGAAATAAAACATCACAATTTTAAATTCTACTTTTTGAAAATAACAAGCTTCATGTATTAGTTTCTTTTCCAATCTTAGTCTTGTCTTGGACTATCGAGGAAGAGAATCATTTGCATGCCATGAGAATGAGAATATACATACATAAGGAGAAGATTTTCGAAGCAAATGCTCCAAAGGACCATCGAGCAAAGAAATCCATCGAACTAGAGAGATTATCGAGAAAAGAAAAGCACCAAGGTACACAGCAAAAAATACGATGGTAAAATCGCATACAAAAGCATGCACATCACCTTCGTCAAAATAAACACTTAATGTTACACACTGCATGTACAATTTTTGCAAACACAAAAAAAAAGTTGCAACCGACGGGATTCTAACCCAGCACCAACAGAAAGGACTGGCGCCTTAGCCCACTCGGCCATCAGACCGATGTAAAGCTGTAAGGATAAACGCATATATCAGCTTGACATTTCAGTCAAGTAGGTTTCCCATACTGGTGGGCTACATGTTTCAGGGTTTAATATTACACGGAATTTCATAAAATAATGCAAAATTTATTATACAACCAGGCCTTTTACACGCAGCTGAATCACTACTTTTCTTGCTGTGTATGTAAATTGAAAGGACTGAATAAACCATCAAACCATTTAGCACTCTATCAGGGTTGTTAGGATGCCAGATAAATCTGGCAATACCAATTTTTTTCTAGTACTCGACAGAATAAAGATATACCACCTCCAGATTTCTACTAATTTTACCAGATTTTTAAAATTTTGTAAATGTAAACGTACAAAAAACAAAATTAAAAAACTATAAATTAGTCGAAAGCCTGGTGCAGTGAGTTTGAATAAGTTTGGACAATAACGAGGCTCAAAGAAAATAAAACAAGATAACAAAGGACTGAGTAATTGATGTTTTGCGCGCTCGTTGAAGGGTCATAAAACGTTTTCAAATTTTCTGAGGATTCGTTGTCGATGCTCGGTGAACAGTGCACTCAGAGTGTAATAAACTGGACCAGTTTTTTTTTCAAATTTAAGGTTAGTCTCAAACTAAAGACGACTCAAAATTAACCCCTAAAAAACCAATCATCCTGATCAAAGGCGCTCTTCGATCGCGTCGTCAACAAAGTCACGGTGACCCCTCTTAACTCAAATTGACAGGAAACGAGCAACCTTTTTACAAACTACTCAATTTTAACTCAAATATTGACTTCCACCGTGCACCGAGGTTTGAGGCTTCTTCCGTTTGAATAGACGAGAGACTCCCGAAAAAAAACACATCCATTTGTTGATCAAATCAAGACATCCTCCCGACTTTCTCGGGAGGTTTGGGATTCAACTGTTTGGCTTTCCCATAACCAACGAAAGGGTCTTAACCGCTTCCTCAAGCGCTTCAGGGAGAAAAAAGGGTCACTCAACCGAGGCAAATTTGGGTTTTACCTGGTCAACGGAGAGGACCCGCGGAAGCGTTTTCGGAACAAGGCGCGTGGGCTTTGAACGGCTCATCATGTCAGGAAGTTGTGATTCGGTGCGGTTTACCAAGAGAGGTCAGTTTGTTGGTCTTAATTGTCGGATCATTAGATGTTTTGTGCGTGATTTGCCACGGACAATTTGAATGGAAATTAGTGAAGGTATTTGAAAGACTTACATGAATCTAGTTGAATTTTCATTTCAATGTCAATGAATTTTTGAAACCAAATAATTATAAGGCCATCGCAAATATTTGCTGTGTAAACATCAAAGCAAATTCCATCTTAATGTGTTCATCTCTATTACCACTGATTGGTACTTCGAACTGATTTGATTGCATCAAAACACACATTTGAAAATTAACTTTTCCCAAATTGCTCTCAATACCACATCTGTTGCTATCAAATTTCATCACTCTTCAATCATCGCATTAATGGGTCTCATTGCCAACACCTGAAACGGGGTCCATTCATAAGAAATCCCCCCCTCTTCAGAAAGGCATCCAATCAAATTACAATAATCGCTACTCTGAACTACCCAAACAGTCGTTGATTAGAGATAACCAACCTGCGCACGTGTGCGCTTCTCCAAAAACAAAAACCTTGGGACACTTTGTCCAACAGCGTCTCTCCGTCATCATTCTAGCTCCAGAACTCTAAGCACGAGCCATCAACAAACGGCGACACCCTGGGGCGAAATTATCAACATTTGGGACCCCTTTATCGCTGGTCCTCCAAACTCTAACGATCTATAATTGAGCCACTTAATTTGATAATAGTTTGGGAAGGGTTCGTCGTCGTTTTAGTCGTCGTTGATGTCCCCCAACGTCGTCGCCGTCGTCACTGGGCTCTACAAAATCAATCAATCGCGTTTGAGGCCCCTAAACGCAGAACGCACCGGGGACAAACCCCTCCGAAAATGACTGTTTGTACGAGCTTAATGAATTATTTATTCACCTTCCGCGCGCGAAGAACGCGCTTAGAACGCGAGGCATAAGTAGGGGTCCCTCAAATTTTCAAAAAGTTGGAACCCGAAACGTGGAATGCGTCTTCCTAACACGATTTGTCTTTGGTTGGACGTGCTCTCCGAAAAGAACTTTGAAAGAGAGGGAGCACGCCATAAAATTAAATTGAAACGACCGAAGGCGATCTCGGCAAGAATCTAATTTTTCTTCCGAGGACCTCGCCGATGACGTTTAGGGGTCCCGCACTCCGGGGGAAAAGACATTATCATTAAATTACAATGTGTGGTGCGCGCGTACAATAAATATTTAATTATGGCACGCACATCGAGCACACAAACACACGGGAGTGCCGTGCAATTTTGTTTGGAAGCTCCAGAATATTTCTCGGGAACTGATATTAGACGGTGGCAGGTCCCCGGGGACTCTGGACGTACGTGGCGTGGCGTCCGAGGGTGCTGAACTGGGTCATAGACAAGAAGATTGGAAATGTTTAGTTTGCTTCTTGATCCTGAAAATTTGTTCAATTCATGTATTATAAAAAACAAAAATGTTTTTTTTTTAGTTCTAATTAAACTAGGTTTAGTAAATGATCACGAGAACCATAGCTCCAAAACAGCAAATTTTACGGAAATTGGGTCCTAAATTGAGCTTAAATTTGTGATATAATTGTTCACAACGATATAGCTTATTTTTCTGGTTACAATGATCCTTTGTTCGACCGCAAAGGAGATAAAAAATGGACTTTAATTCTTTTTTTTTTTAAATTAACTTCGCGGCCCTCCTTGACAAATAGCAACCTACTGACAGCTCGTTCCAGGGGGGGGCATAGTTGATCCATCGTGAAATGTTGTCTTGTCAATTATATTTTATTTTTTTGCATAGAAATGAAAACAAGATATCAGCAATGGTTTTCATTCGTGTTTTTAAGCGTTGAACAGTATTAACATAAATAAAGTTGTTTGTTGATAAATCACAATTTCTCCAGTTTCCCAACTCCAAATAAACATCCTTGGCTGATTAAAAAAATCTGTGGATTGAATATAAAGATGATTAATTACTTAGTTTAAAAGTTCATATAATTTTAATTTAACAAAAAGTCAATATATTACCAAAGAAATGCTAAATAAACATTTTAGAGCTGATAGAACACCGTTACACTTTTTGTGATATGGTAATGTGCAATACATTTATTTTGTTCAATGTGAAATTCAATGAATAAACTCCGTCAATTTGGATAAATTGGAACTACAGTCTGAAAAGGAATACCAGTGTTAAATGCACTTTATTTTATTTGGTTTTGTTTGTTCTGTGGCCTAACCGAGATTTTTGAAATTTCGCAAACCCATTTTGTACAGGCAAAATTATATGGAGCCTTGCATGAAGAAAGAAGTTAATGATGTGAAATGACTTCTTTTGATATAAGGAAAATTTGGACAAATTTTCAATCTTATAAATAAAAAGCTAGAAAAGCCGATTTGCCAAAAACGCAGGGAATAACTCAAATCTAGAGTTTTTTTTTAAGTTTTTTTCTAAAAAGACTCATTTATTTGCGAGATCAAATTAAGAACGACGCAAAACTGCTCTGATATATTACTACCGTTTTTCACTTCCACACCAATCGCAAATGAATACTTTCTCTTTTGCTCTCCCTCTAAATTGAATCATTTCATTTTCTTTATTTAGTCGGCTAGCACAGCGAATGGCTCAGAGAGGCTGATTGTGCAATTTCGCTCAAAGTTGGCTTAAAATTTTCTGCTTTTCAGCTTAAAATCAATGTTACCAAAAAAAAACATTGCAATATTGTTGATAACACAACATCAAAGACACATTTGACAGCAGATTAACGAAGACTACAAATTTACGGCATCCTGTGGTGGTGGCCAAGTGAGCGCTACGCTGGTATTTTGTTAGATTCTCTCCTATCCAAACATATTCATTTGCGACTGTGGTTGACGGACGGAGTAGGCAAAGAAATCCACGAAGATTTTTGTATCGCTGTGTGAAGCGATTGACCAAGTCGCTGGCAGCTACCGGTTCGGGTTCGCTCACGAATAGTTGCGCGCTTTAGTCGGCAAAAATTCTTTCTGCGATGAGTGAGTGATTTCTGTTCTTCAAACAGAAAATCAGGACTCTTTTAGTTAAATAATATTAGAACTTTGCGCCTATTCTTTTGTTTTTTTTTATTTAGCATTTTAATATGTAAATGAAAATTGTAAAGGATTTTCTCAGATTCTCAAAAATACTTTATCTGGGGAGACAAAGAAAACTATTTTTCTTATCAGGAAAAAATCAAGTTTTAGATAGCAAATTCAATATAATGTATATTTTTTCCATTCTTACAAAAGAAAGGTTAAAGTTCGCTACAGGAAAAACGCCTAACATAGACATTTTGGAAAATACGTACACGGGTTAGGAATCGTCCCAGAATAAAATCCAAGGGTTCTTTGCAGTGCTATTTCGATTAAAATAAGGTCCGAGAATCAAAACTCAAAGCCTGATTTTTTGAGAACTCGTTTTCTGAAACACTTGAGCGATGGTTGTATCCGCTTTAAAAAATGTGTGCCCTGATCACGAATCCAAGGTCCATTTTTCGATATTTCGTAACAGTGGATCGGTGCGGCTCGTTTCATTTTGCTGATTTTTTACAAAGACACGTTTTCAATGATTTTGTTTCTTTGTCTTAGAAAAAATCCAATATTCTAGCAATTCACAAGAAAAAAACGTCCAAAGGTCACTCATATGCACAATTTTCTGAACTTCCCGAAAAATTACTTGCAAAGGCACACGATTGAGTTTAGGGGTTAAAACTTCAAAAAATGCTCAAAATCTTCACTCATTAAAAAGCTTTTTCGTAAAATTATGAAAACTCGTGAAGAATACATACAAACCCCTTATATTTAAATTGGTACACTATAAACATTTTTTCAAAGTACCTCAAAAAGAACTTTTCATAATGTTTTGAAAAGTTTATAAAGTTAATTAACTACAGTTAAGAAAATGTTGATGAAAGTCATTGTTTTAAACTTCTCAAAGTGTCATGATTTTCTCAATGAACATGATTTTGAATCGGAAAACGAAATGCATTTTCGGATTCTGTAGACAATTTTCCACTAACTACAAAACTTGTTTTAAAAAATTTCTGGCAAAATTCCGATTTTTTTTTAAATTTACCAAAAATTTAAATGTATTTTGCTAAAAAGCTTATAAACTTATAACAATTTTACCAAAAAAATATGTATTTTTCTAAAAAGCTGATAAACTAAATATAAACATGGATTTTTTTTTCTTAAAAACTATTTCAGCTACTTTAGTAATGGTACATTTAACATACAAATAAAGTTTGAACATGGGTAATTCTCTGCCAACTCACACAGCAGTTGCCCCGACCACTCTTCGATTTGCATGAAACTTTGTCCTAAGGGGTAACTTTTGTCCCTGATCATGAATCCGAGGTCCGTTTTTTGATATCTCGTGACGTAGGGGCGGTACGACCCCTTGCATTTTTGGACATGTGAAAAAAGAGGTGTTTTCAATAATTTGCAGCCTGAAACGGTGATGAGATAGAAATTTGGTGTCAAAGGGATTTTATGTAAAATTAGACGCCCAATTTGATGATAAGTGCAGTGCTTCTGGGGACGCGCAGTCCTGTTTTTTCGTGATAATTTTCGTCTCTTTTGTGTCGCTGTTTGTGTGCATGGGGTGATTGGTTAGTATAATTGAATAATGACATCATAAGTGCAGTGCTTTTGGAATGTATCACGGAAGAGGTTTACATCGCAGTCGGGAGCTGGTTGGATGATCCTGGAACTGAATTTGGTGAGAGCGTTCTAATTTATGTCTTATTATATTACTGCATTTTAATGTACATAATATTTATCAACCAATGCCCACTACTTCATTCGTCGGTGAAGTATCCCATCAAACCCTTTCCCCTTCCAAATCCGGATATCTTGGAAGTCGTCTAAGTTCTTAGGCATCTCTATAGGGTATCCAATCATCAAATCCCTCCCCACCTCCCCCGTTGATCGTGAGGAGTCGACCAAAAGGACAAATGAGTGGTGATGTGTCATTCGGCACATTCCTGACGCATTTATTTTCCTTATCGGCGCCAACCTAGCTATTGCGAGCTTTATGCTCGGCTAGAGTACTGTCAACCAAGCTAAGCTAAGCTAAACTAATAAGACGCCCAATTTGATGGCGTGCTCAGAATTCCGAAAAAAATGTTTTTTTCATCGAAAAAAAAAGTTTTAAAAACTCTGCCATTTTCCGTTACTCGACTGTAAAAAAATTTGAACATATCATTTTATGGGAAATTTCATATACTTTTCGAATCTACATTGACCCAGCAGGGTTTTTTTTTTCAATAAGAACAAAATTTTTCATTTTAAAATTTCGTGATTTTTCAACATTGCAGGGTTATTTTTTAGAGTGTAATAATGTTGTACAAAGTTGTAGAGCAGACAATTACAATAATTTTTATATATAAACATTGAACATTGATTGAAAACACCTCTTTTTTCGCATGTTAAGAAATGAAAGGGGCCGTACCGCCCCTCCGCCAAGAGATATCAAAAAACGGACCTCGGATTCGTGATCAGGGACAAAAGTTAACCCTTTAGAACAAAGATTCACGCAAATCGAAGAGGGGTCGGGGCAACTTTTTCCGATTTCGTGTGAGTTGGTAGAGAATTACCCCTCTTCTTGTTGTTTCTGGTCACATTTTGCACATTTTGATGAGTAAATTAATTTTGGCCAAGTTTAGCGTGACATACTTTATGGATGACGCCTAATTGTAATATGGTTAAGACACATTCTCTTAATTTAATGGAAAAAATTGAAGATGTGATTGGATTCTACAAAGTTTCAGACTTCTAAAACCAACCTTTACAAACTTTTAATAAATAACAAACTCCTCATTTGACCCAAGTGAATTATTAACTGCAATAAACCGAAATATCATGTTTTCAAACTCATGAAGCAGCAAAAAACACCTCAAAAACACCTCCGGAAACTCGAAATATCTCCGGTGGTCATGAACCATTTTTCGAAAGCTCGTCGAATGAGCTGAGTACCTCGAATAAAGTCAATGTATCGCAAAGATACAACATTGAAAATTTCGTGACGTTACAACGCAAGCAGAACACCCTTTTCGCAATTCAGAAACTAACATTCCATTGTCTGTGATCGGCCAAAGACTCCAGCATCGTGGCCAATTTCTCGACGGCCCGACGCAGAATCACGTCGTAACGTTTTTCGGCATCAGAGACAACCCGATCCCGAAAGGACTTGGTTGTTCGCCTCGCGGTGGGCAAATATTTTCCTTTGCCCGGGCCAAGTGCCCAAGTCAACTGCTGGGAGCTACGCACACATCACGAAGAAAAGTTGCGCGCTCACGTCGTCCAATCGCCCCGAAAATGTTGTCGATGATAATGATGCCCCCACCGTCGTCGTGCGCGCCGCACTTTTGAAACTTTGTCCGCCAAGGAAAGGGAAAATGTGTAACAAATAAGGTTGTACTCTTTGGTTTTGTATTTTTTTTTCGGGGGGAAATGGACTGAGGGCTTATGGGATTTTTGTGGGATTTTTTAGACGTTGTATTCTTTGATTGTTTCTAATTTAGATTAATTGCTACTTGCAGATACTAACGCTTGCCAGGGGCAAGTAAGCTGACTGTAAGCAGTAATTTACGATGACAAAATAATTGCTGACTAGAAGGTTAATTTGTAAAACAGATAAGAATAGAGTTATTAGATGACTTATTTCAAGAATGATATTTGGTAAAAAAAAAAATGCTGAAATGAATCAACTTCATAGCTTGAGCATGGACATTCCAATCACACCAAATTATCGTTTCCCGAATATCCAATCAATTCAACTCTCATCGTCAGATAATTTACAGTTCAAAATCATTAAGACTTGATTTCTACCAACTTTGAATTAAAGAGAGAGACCTCCAGGCCGAATGCCCACCGCCCAAACAATAAGGAAACCGCTAATGGATAATAAAATTAAGCCCAAAGTTTGCCCATTCTTTCAAAGAAGCCTTGCATAAAATTATTACACTGCACTTTTCAGCAGCCCGCCAAAAAATTTACGATAATAATACCTTCGCCCACCTTCAGAAATTGCGCCCTCTGGGAGAACCGCGACTTAATATCGAAATCGTGCGCGGATCAAATTTATTAACGACAGAAGCGTTTGGATGATTTTGCTTGAATTAACCGTCCAGTCGTTCAATATCCAAAAAGTAAAACTTGAGAAAAAGGACGAACTGAGTCGCGTGGCACATTCCAACGCGCCGACGAAACCCTCCCAGCAAAACGTGACTTGGTAGGTCGCCTGGAAGAAACGCTTCCGAACGCTCAAACAGCTCCAGAAGAAGCGATTTGGTTGATGGCTCAGTGATGAGACGCGGTGAGTTCGTTACTGAACGGATCACGCGAGATTGACCGCGAGGTAACTTTAATATTTTTAAAACAATTTTAAATTAAAAAAAAAAAAAAACAATTGAAATTGGCAGAAATCGTCAATAAGTGAAAAAAGAAAAATGAGAGATGAGAGATGAGAGATGAGAGATGAGAGATGAGAGATGAGAGATGAGAGATGAGAGATGAGAGATGAGAGATGAGAGATGAGAGATGAGAGATGAGAGATGAGAGATGAGAGATGAGAGATGAGAGATGAGAGATGAGAGATGAGAGATGAAAGATGAGAGATGAGAGATGAGAGATGAGAGATGAGAGATGAGAGATGGAAGTTGAACATTTAAAAAATCATCGTTTTAAAAACTTGAAATTTTGACGATATTTCAACAAATATGATATATTAAAATGCCAAAATCGTTCCTCAGCTGTGAAACATCTTAACTCACAGAAAAAGGAAAAAAGAGCACCTTCAACTCCCAATTCCATTATCATTTCCGCTGTTTTCGCTGCCGTCGTTGTGGGCTGCTTCTGCATTCATTCATTGATTAACCTTTTCAATGAATTCCGAAAAAGGGTCGCGACTGATTTCACGCTGTCCGCGTGGTATCCACACGGTTGTGCGGTCCCTTCGAGGGACACACACACGCCCTGCCCACCAACCGGGCAATTTATTACATGTTAATTTCGGGAGACCTTAACGATTATGGCATCTGTTGTTAATTGAATTAGACTGGAGGATGATATCGGTGAGCATCTCCGGCTGCTTCTGATCAACGAGGTGAAAGTAGAGTTTGGACATTCCAGTCAAATCTCGGCCGTCAATCGCTCAATCAGAGTTCTTTATTGGCCGCGGCAGGCGCCTGATTGACTTGTAGCAGCAGCGGAAGAATTGCAGTCAATCTTTCCCACTTCGGAGGCCACCCACGCCGAGAAGATTTATTTGCTCTGTCATTGCGAGGCCACCACCGGGAAGCGGAAAGGATTCCGATGCAGCTCAATCAATATTTGAGATGATGTGGGGAAAGAAATGGTGTGTACATTGCTCCTTCTTTGATTGACTGCTGTGAACGGAATGTTGATTCGTGGAGGTTTGTTTCCTGTTGAGCTGAATCGAATTCGGAATGTGCTACTGTCGTACTGGAACCTTTTGAGCTTAGAAGTTTCTACAAAAATAAAAAATAAACTTGTTGGGCTTTAGGAGAAAAATACTCTACTCAACTCTACTCTACTCTACTCTACTCTACTCTACTCTACTCTACTCTACTCTACTCTACTCTACTCTACTCTACTCTACTCTACTCTACTCTACTCTACTCTACTCTACTCTACTCTACTCTACTCTACTCTACTCTACTCTACTCTACTCTACTCTACTCTACTCTACTCTACTCTACTCTACTCTACTCTACTCTACTTCATCTTGCTAATTCTTTTTTGTTATTTCTTGATTTCAAAGAACACTTCTTCCTGCACATCTTCAACATCACCAATTTTTCAGAATGCCGCCGCGAAGATAATTGCACCCCAAACAACATCAATTACAAGTAAAACATTATTTAATTCCATCATATCGCCCCGAGCCTCCCATGTTGCTTCATTGTTTCTCCAACGCAACGCAATGTCTGTGTACCACGTGCAGGCCAAACATAAAAAAACACAACATCTAATCCAAGATTCACCTGCTTTTGGGCAAGAAGTACCCTTCCTTCGGTGTCGTCCTCGTACGTCTTCAAAGGTGATTCAATTTTCGGCCCTTACTTCTGAAATCTCCCACTTCTTGGCAATGATTTTATATCTTTAGCAAAACAACGAACAAGTACCAAATTTATATGTGAAGCAAGAAAACCAAAATCCTGGCGGCAACTCATACGATGCCGGGCAAAACAATAATTCTTTCGTGTTTTAAGGTTTTCTCTCTGAGATCCACGCGCACTTGAGGGTTTATTATTTTTCGAACATAAACCATAAACAACCAATAATAACAAATCTTCTTGCGCCGTCGTGGCGCAACAACAAAAAATCGGTAATGTGCTGCTGTTGCTGTCTGGTCGGGGCCTTATCTGTCCGACCGAATCGAGGCCAATTTTCACTTGTAACAAGTAAATTTTCAATTTTTTGCGTTGCCGAAGGGTGCTCTTTTGATTTTTTGGAAAAACAAAACATTAAGGGAGAAGGTTTTGGTTGTTGTTCAGAGAATAAATTAAAAATATTGTTGACTGTACTGAGTATTGAAAATAATGTTGGATAATATTTTTGAGCCAAAACTAAGTTTCCTCAGCATTAGGTGATCCATTTTCAACTCGGAAGGTTTCTTTCGATCTAATTAGATGTCCCATAGATCGCTTTGGAACTTTCTGGCAACCTTATCTCCACATGGACATGGGTCCGACATCGACCTTCACCAAATCTGCTCATATTTGGCCTGGGGGTTGTTTCTGCCTAAAAAAAAAGAATGCCAAGTTTGGTGACATTTGGTCCGACACACTTTTACTTTGATTTTTGAGGCATTTTTAAAATGCTTTTTCTTAAGAGAAAATATAACAAAAAGTCAACTGTTGGGAAAGCAATTTTGAAGATTTGTTGAAGTAGAATCCAATGGTGTACTCAAAATTTGTGTTGCCAGATATGAAAGGTATGTGCTTGAAGTTTAATCTTTCGTTTTCAAAATATCAAAGTATTTTTTTTGTCAAAAAAAAAATTTGCAGTACTGTAAAACGAAATTTTACAAATAAATAAAATATTGTTGATCGATCTCAAATATGCTAAATATGATTTTAAACGCAGGAAAATGCATGTCAAATTATTTTCAGTTCTTTTTTTAAACTTCTTTTTCCATTCAAATTTTGAAGTTTTTGGAAAAAGAAAATCACCACCTGATTATTCGGACCGATTTAAAGGGGGCAACATAAACTTCAAAAAATATTTGCAACGGCCTTATCAGTCCATTTTCTACAATATTATGCTTTAGAGCACAGTAGGCCTTGAAATTCATAGAATTTTTGTTTTAAATTATGTAACGAAATTAATTTTAAGATCATACAAATCTTTTCCATTAAAAAAACTAACTTAATCCACCTATGTGGTTGTTGCCTTCCTCACGTTTTACTAACATTTGGTGATATGATGGGTTTGGACACAAATTCTTTCTATCTTCTATATATATATACAAAATTTCGACGGTTTTGTTGGAACGCGAATCAATTCAACACGGAACGTCCGATCGAGATGCTCTTAGAGATCCTAAATAGGGAGACTGGTCGAAGTGAATTTGACGTACCCAAACAGACACGAGTTAGACGTATCCAAACGAGCATTTGCCTTTACGCCCAGCAAAACTTATCAGTGTTGCCAAGCTCCAAACATACGTTGCCAGATCGATTTAGCCAGCTTAAACCAGTCTCCCTATTTAGGGTCTCTAGATGCTCTTTGTTGCGTTGGGTTCGTATGGTAAGTTCATGAGTCCAAGGAAGGTTCTTACGCCAAAAAGTTACAACTTTGGCCACTCTGGAACCGATTCCGGAAAATTTGCCGATTGTATGGGAAGGGATAAAATCAAGTTTTGATCACAGGAGGCTGAATAAGCAAAAAAGTCAAAAACGTCAACAAACGAATAAAGGCAGAACGAAGTTTGTCAGGAAAGGCTTGTTTCTCAATAAAGAAATACACAAATGTCACTTAAGCGGTCATAACTTGAGATTGAGCGTCTGACATCTTCAATGTTTTGGACTCATTAGAAAAGTCTTTTGATTACCTAACCAACGATCGGTCGGAAGAAGGATCCGGACATAGTTTACATACATTTAAGTGAGATCCGGCAACAAAAAAGTACACAAATATCACTTAAGTGCTCATAACTTGAGACAGGGATGCCAGATCTTAAATGTATTGGACTCATTGGAAAGGTCTTTCGATTACCTATCCAACGATGGGTTGGATGATGGATCCGGATATAGTTTACATACATTTAAGTGAGATCCGGCATCAAAAAAGTACATAAATATCACTTAAGTGGTCATAACTTGAGACAGGGTTGCCAGATCTTCAATGTATTGGACTAATTGGAAAGGTCTTTCGATTACCTATCCAACGATGGGTTGGATGATGGATCCGGACATAGTTTACATACATTTAAGTGAGATCCGGCATCAAAAAAAGTACTTAAATATCACTTAAGTGGTCATAACTTGAGACAGGGTTGCCAGATCTTCAATGTTTTGGACTCATTGGAAAGGTCTTTCGATTAACTATCCAACGATGGATTGGATGATGGATCCGGACATAGTTTACATACATTTAAGTGAGATCCGGCATCAAAAAAGTACATAAATATCACTTAAGTGGTCATAACTTGAGACAGGGTTGCCAGATCTTCAATGTCTTGGACTCATTGGAAAGGTCTTTCGATTACCTATCCAACGATGGGTTGAATGATGGATCTTGATATAGTTTACATACATTTAAGTGAGATCCGGCTTCAAAAAAGTACATAAATATCACTTAAGTGGTCATAACTTGAGACAGGGTTGCCAGATCTTCAATGTTTTGGACTCATTAGAAAGGTCTTTTGATTACCTATGCAACGATGGGTTGAATGATGAATTCGGACATAGTTTACATACATTCAAGTGAGATCCGGCTTCAAAAAAGTACATAAATATCACTTAAGTGGTCATAACTAGAGACAGGGTTGCCAGATCTTCAATGTTTTGGACTCGTTGGAAAGGTCTTTTGATTAACTATCCAACGATGAGTTGGATGATGGATCCGGACATAGTTTACATACGTTTAAGTGAGATCCGGCAACAAAAAAGTACACAATTATCACTTAAGTGCTCATAAATTGAGACAGGGTTGCCAGATCTTCAATGTATTGGACTCATTGGAAAGGTCTTTCGATTACCTATCAAACGATGGGTTGGATGATGGATCCGGACATAGTTTACATACATTTAAGTGAGATCCGGCATCAAAAAAATACATAAATATCACTTAAGTGGTCATAACTTGAGACAGGGTTGCCATATCTTCAATGTTTTGGACTTGTTGGAAAGATCTTTTGATTACCTATCCAACGATGGATTGGATGATGGATCCGGATATAGTTTACATACATTTAAGTGAGATCCGGCATCAAAAAAGTACATAAATATCACTTAAGTGGTCATAACTTGAGACAGGGTTGCCAGATCTTCAATGTTTTGGACTCATTGGAAAGGTCTTTCGATTACCTATCCAACGATGGGTTGGATGATGGATCCGGACATAGTTTACATACATTTAAGTGAGATCCGGCATCAAAAAAGTACATAAATATCACTTAAGTGGTCATAACTTGAGACAGGGTTGCCAGATCTTCAATGTTTTGGACTCATTGGAAAGGTCTTTCGATTAACTATCCAACGATGGATTGGATGATGGATCCGGACATAGTTTACATACATTTAAGTGAGATCCGGTTTCAAAAAAGTACATAAATATCACTTAAGTGGTCATAACTTGAGACAAGGTTGCCAGATCTTCAATGTCTTGGACTCATTGGAAAGGTCTTTCGATTACCTATCCAACGATGGGTTCGATGATGGATCTTGATATAGTTTACATACATTTAAGTGAGATCCGGCTTCAAAAAAGTACATAAATATCACTTAAGTGGTCATAACTTGAGACAGGGTTGCCAGAACTTCAATATTTTGGACTCGTTGGAAAGGTCTTTTGATAACCTAACCAACGATGGGTCGGGTGATGGGTCTGGACATAGTTTACATGCATTTATGTGAGATCCGATTCGCAACTCTGACACTTTTTTATACGTAACTTTTGAACTACTTATCGGATCTTCAAACAATTCAATAGTGCAGTATGGGGCACCAAACCGAATCGAATGCAACTAATTTGACTCAAATCGGATCAGCCAGTGCCGAGAAAACTTGGCAAGAATTTTGAGCACCAAGGAGAATACGCACACACATACACACACACACACAGACATTTGTTCAGTTTTCGATTCTGAGTCGATAGGTATACATGAATATAGGTCTACGAGCTGTTTTTCAAAAGTTCATTTTTCGAGCAGGATTATAGCCTTACCTCAGTGAGGAAGGCAAAAATCTATCAAATTTTCAAAATTTCTCAGAATTCAGAAGCAATGCCTACTAACTACACGATGTTGCAAACATTTGTCTTAAAGGTCAGGGTATGCTTTTTTATTGTAATTTTAGCCGCTGAATACGAATCTGAAATCAAATTTCGTGTAAACAGTGATGTTTTAAAGCTACATCCTTTTGGAATATTATTTGCGTGTTTAACGGTACTTCTACCAACCAGAGCTTTTACACCAAGATTTTTGTTACAGTCATTTAAGTATCTTCAAAACTACGGGAACTATCGATATGAATCTGTGTCCCCTTTTACTCCCTTCCCCCACCACAATTTACATACATAACAAATCTTTTTTATACGAAGCGTGGACAATCGCTGAACCACCCCGCCCCCTTCCCACAAAGGTGTTCACGTTTTTTTTTATAATCAATTTAAATGATTTATAAAAAGAGAGAACTAAAAATTCTGAAGCATTTTTCCATGATTGTTGCATATTTTTTTAATGAAAAATGTTCAGAAATGTCATCCAGAACTTGCTTTAATTAAATTTTCCAAATAAATTTTACCAAATGCAACCACTTTTCCTAAATTTTTCTCTGCTATTCTTTTTTTTTATAAATTCATATTAGCTTAAGCCCCCGCCATATCATGATATGCAATTTTTCGTATTGCCTAAAATAATCAAAACGTAAAAAGCATTAAATATAAAGAGTTCTGTGAGTAAAATATCATCCAAAGTGAAATCGAGAAAGTGTGACCAAACCTGCGAGAAATTTAAATCGCAACGATTTAAACACGCAAATAACATTCCAAAAGGGCGTAGCTGCAAAACATCACTGTTTACACGAAATTTTATTTTAGATTCGAACATATGCTTGCAACATCGTGTAGTAGCAGGCCTTGCTTCTGAATTCTAAGAAATTTTTAGCACTTTTTTTCTAACTGAAACTCGAATATCACGGCACTGGAGTCTCGAAATTGCAATTTCTCAGAACGAAAAATGTTCACCGGGAAAAATTCCTACAAGCTACATTTATTGGGTATACCTAAGGCTACCAACTGTACGGATTTTTTCCTTACCAAACGGATTTTCGACCCTCTTCGCGGATTTTTAACAGGCCGGAATTTTTGTAGGGAATTTTACGTACAATACGGATTTGTACGGAATTTTAACAATTTTTGAACATTGAATTGCTTTTTTGATTTGGTCAAAGCTTTTGTTAATTAGACATTTTAATTTAACTGTGAGTTTGATTTAAAAAGGGAGGGTTTTCCGGGTTTTTCTCAATTCAAACTTGATTATTTATTTTATTTTTTTCTTTCATATGTTAATAGGACCTTTTAAAAAAACACTCTAGAATTGTTCTTTTAGACATTCCTTACTAAATATATTTATCCATTAAAGATCCAAAGGCTTTCTAAAACTTGTGAATACCTTTGAACATTTGAATTAACAAATCTATAGTTTTTTAAAGGTCCTATAAACTGTTGTGTTTCGCATGTTAGGACCTTTTCAATAAAAAAAACTCTGGAAAAGTGTTCGTGAAAACACTGAGAACGATATCATTCGTAAAAGCAAACTTGACATTTCGTAAACTTTTAAACGTTTTACAAAAAAATGAAGACCATAATGATTTGATTCAAATCACGTGCAAGTCATAAGCACTAGGATAGCATTTTGTGAAGTTTGCTAGCTGTAAAAACGACACAGTTTAATATTTATAATTCTCAAATTTATTTAATTTGATTTATCTAAATAATTCCTTGACAATTTTTGTTATACATGGTGTCATATCGGCAAAGTGTACGGATTTTTGCTCAGCAAGAGTTGGTAGCCTTAGGTATACCGAAAAAAATGGGCTCCCCTAAATTAAATGAGCAATTGTCAGGGAGAGTCCAAAAACTTAAATTTTGGTCCAATATTGATAGTGCATATAAATCTATGGACAAAAACCTATCGTTTGAACAGATTTTAGATTTTTTTTTTCAAAAAAGTGACTTTTTCAATGAATTGAAGAAGAGGTGCGAGAAAGTATTTAATTATTTTTTCTTGTCTAATAAAATGTTGTTCCTAACATCATAATCTATCATTTAAGAAGTGAGCACCTAAAATCCCTCGACATGATCTCAAAATGGGACAGGCTAATCAACAATTATCACAAGTCAAGTAAGTCTTCTTTGAAGCGACTCAAATACTTTATCGTAATTTATTATCGTTATGCCAAAAACTAACTAAATCTACTTAAGTGATTGGTTTCTTCCTCACTCATTACCAACAACGGATGATATGTGATATGATGGGTTTGGACACAAATTACGTCTAATTTTGTTTAGATCCGGACTAAAAAAATACATCTCACTGAAGGGCTCATAACTTAGGATAGGGATGCCAGATTTTCAATATTTTGGACTCTTTGGAAAGATCATTCGATTATCTGGCCAACGGTGGGTCAGATGATCGATCCGGGCATAGTTTACATGCATAAAAGTTAGATCCGGGCTCAAAACAGAACATAAATTGCTCATAACTTTAAGCAGGGTTGCCAGATCTTCAATGTTTTCGACTCGTTGGAAAGGTTTTTTAATTACTTTACCAAAGATTGGCCAGACATAGTTTACATGCGCTTAAGTGAGATCAGGCCTCAAAAAGTACATAAATAACATTTAAGTTGCTCATGACTTGAGATAGGGTTGCCAGATCCAAATCGAATGCGACCTTCTTGACCAAAACCAGTTCAGTTAGTGCTGAGAAAACTGAGTGACATTATTGGTAAAACATACACACATAAACACAGACGGACTGACATTTGTTTAGTTTTCGATTCGAGTCGATAAGTATATATGAAGATGGGTCTACAAGCTTTTAATAAAACGTTAATTTTGAGAGCAAGATTATAGCCTTACCCAAGTGAGGAAGCCAAAATGAAAGTATTTTATGACACTATTTGCCAAGAGACAAAAACATTTTTTATCAATTTTAGCCTTATCCAAAAGGGTGTTCCAGTAAAATATTGTTCAAATAGTTTTTAACAGCGTTTCGACGCCGTCGTGCTATCATGGCGCCCTCGCCATTTTGACGTTCCGAGAAAAACGCGTTCTCAGGTTTGACCTTGAATAAACAAAAAAGATAGCATTTTGGGGATCTGTGAAGGTCAAAATGTGAGGCATTATGAACTGCAAAAAATGGCGTTCTTAACTCAATTTGGCCCAAAATGCACGTGCGACAAGTTAGCGCGACGGCGACGATTTATAAATGTTTCTTTTGCGCTGGTTAATGAATAACCGGTTTTAATCGAATAGAAAAATATTTTTAAACAGCTTTAAAAGCCGTTGTCCCGCCCGTGTGGATCAATCGGACCGCGCACTGGACTTACAATCCAGAGGTCGCCGGTTCGAATCCCGCTGCGGGCGCTCTAAAATTCTTTGTGTAAATATGGGAATTTAGCGCCGTCGCTCCGTGCCATACTTTCATACACTTAGGAGCCCAGGGCGGTGAAGTCCTTGTAGATAAAAAGGAAGACATTAGTGGTTGGTACTAGCAATGGTGGCCGACAGCTATACAGTCAACTTCGTTTTTAAAAGGCGTTCGAGTATTTCAAATTACACTTGAAAACAAACCGAAATAACGAAGGTTTTAATTTTGCAGCTCACATAAAATTAGTCGAACATTTAATCAAACATTTCTCCCCAATCTCATCCTACCTGCTTCATTTGAAGAATCATCTCTTTGAACCCAGCCGCCAGCCGATGCCACTGCATTCCATCCGATTTCACCCAATCGTAAAGCATAATTCAATCGATCTTTCTTCCGACTACCATGCCGAGGCAAACCTAAAAGAAGAACAAAAATCCCAAAATTTCACACCGCATCCAAAATATTGACTTATTGAACCGGGATCTCCACCTCTAAAAATGTTAGGACCGAGAAATAAAAGGGTCCCTCAAAAAATTCCTACCTGATTTGGTTTGCAGCGATCTGCGCATCTCCGTACCGTGTCACCGCACATTCTTCAATTAGCCAAAATTTGCACCTCTCAAGATCCCTATCGGTCGGATTCCAAAATTTGTCGTATTTCGGCAGCAGTGGATCCAGCGGATCGATCGAAAGGGTTTCTGCAGCGAAATGCTGCGAAATCGATTCATCATTCCGATCCGGTCCAACTGTTGACATTCGCACAATGCAACTGGGAGCATTTCTTCGGTTCAAAGGGTTCGACCCGGGTTCGGTGATTAATCATTCAGCGCGCGGTGACCTTTTGAACATCTGCGACAGTTTTCCGGACAAAGAGAGTTGGAATAATTATCCACCCTGATGTGGTCGTGAAACGAACTACGATTATTCGTCACCCTGAAAACAGATCATTCAGAGTTCCAGCTGGGTTCCGAACCCAGACTTTCGCGCGACCCTCGTCAAAACCCGCGCGCGATCCCGCGCTGGCAGTTGTTTACCAAACAAACATCGGTTCGCTGTCCAATTTAATCGATAATCACGGCCGCTCACTGATCACATCTCCATTAGAGCAGCAGCAGCTAGCAGTGTGCCAACCCTAACCTAGCTCAACGGACGACGAAACCTGCGCCAGACTCCCACGGGTCCTATCCTCGTCCCGATTGATTGAAAATTTAAATTTATAAACAGCGCAGAACACACGAGTGTCAAAAAGAAGTCCCGAAAAGTACAAGACCTCCGAAGACCCTGGCTGTCTTCTCGGCAGATTGAATAATCAAGATAAGGCGAATCCCCAAGGTAGGATCAGCCTCGAGATCTCTCGAGGGGTCTCTTCTTCGAACAAGATCGCGAACCATTGGGAGAGCTCTGGTTCGGCGGTGGTATCATGTTACTGGCGTTGATCGGAGTGCTCGGAGATATCGTCGCCGAGATAAGATTTTGGGAAGAGTTTGCATGCCGAAAGGGTTTGGGGGTTTCGTGTAGTTATTTTTTCGAGGGGGTCGGCTTGCACTTGTTTCTCGAAAGGACATCGAATGTTGGAACTTGACCTCGTAACTGGAATTTGGAATTGCGAAGATACATTGTAAGTCAGGTCAATTAGGTCAACTCTTGATGAATTTTATTTCATTTGAATCACGAAAGTGCTGAATATCTTCGACCCCAACAACGTTTCTGACTAAGACTCTGGCCTCTGAAAATTTGTTGATTCCGACTCCAGCTCCTCAAAAAGTTTTAACTCTACCGACTTCAGCTCCAACTTCACAACCCTGCTATATTGCACAATTTCTTTCTGTTTACTTCAAGCCATAATTTATCCCAACCAGGGTTGTTAAAATATCAAAATATCACCTCTCAGCAACTACAATTATCTCGCCTGAATATTCATGCCTCAAATACAACTGCTCTTCTCTCTTCATTGAAACTCTCAGCGTCGAACATAGCCGAACACGTTTTTGTGTTTATCCACTCGCGATTGACATTTTCCTTTTCTCTCTCATTCTCGCTTCCACGATCATCCTACCGCAACAGCGTTTAACCACAAAAGCCGCCACAAAACCAATTTTGCAAACGCAGTTTGAAGGGGCGTCATGCGTCGTCGGCTCATAATCGCCATCTCGCGTTCTCTCATTGCATTTTTCGGAGAGGTTGAGAGACTCAGCGGTGAGAGCGCATAGTCGAGGAAAAGGGAAGGAGTGATAGAGAGAGAATGACATCGCTGGGAATCACGAGACACAAGAAGAGATCTCACAAGCTATAGTGACGGCCGCTATACTCTCGGATATTTTTGGTGAAGAGATAATCTATTGATAGCTTTTCTATCACTCTTTTGCAACACTGATCCCAACTAATTGGAGCAGCATCAAAAGTCAAGTATTTCAACCCCAAAATCCCAAAAGCCACGCCAGAACTCACAACTGACCCCAAGTAACCCTTCCGGCAACCGTTCTAACCCGTCAGGGTTAACAAGCCAGTTCAATACGGGCGCAGAGGTCCTCATTTTATCGCAGTCGATAACGAGCATTTGAAGAATGGTAGTCGGTACTTGACCAGCGAACTCCGCAAAGACCCAGCAGCAGAACCTTCAGCGTTCGACGAAGAAACGGTTGTAAAAATTGTTGCAAATCGATCTTAATCAGAAGCACGTTCCTCCAGCAACTTGGGCAAGAGGACGGAAAAATTTGGGGTCTCGAGCCTCGTCTGGTCGTAAAAAGATTAATTGGTCCGGTCAAACTAAAGCAAAACAGCGCAAATTTTTTCGGTGGTAAACAAACCTCCGTTGCGGTAGAAGTGGATGCTGAACTCGGTGGATCCTGAAGGAAGTAAGATTTATCTGATATTTTTTCTTGTACCGGTAAGATTCGGATAAGGTGCTGCAAATTACGTGAATTATTGAGGTATCGAAATTTGGCTTTCCACCACAGTAGTAAAGTATCCTGCTGATAAGCCACTTCTGCGCCGGATGTTGGATATTTATGGGAAATGTTTGAAATAAGCCAACCTTACATGGGAGATGTTGTTACCGGCGCCAGAAACAACCTTTCCCCAATCTGAAAAGTTTTTAGACTGTTCCTGCTTTTGATAGTTAAATTGTATTTTTGTATTTTTGTATTTTTGTATTTTTGTATTTTTGTATTTTTGTATTTTTGTATTTTTGTATTTTTGTATTTTTGTATTTTTGTATTTTTGTATTTTTGTATTTTTGTATTTTTGTATTTTTGTATTTTTGTATTTTTGTATTTTGTATTTTGAATTTCTGTATTTTGGTATTTTTGTATTTTGTATTTT